>NW_028294134.1:0-36392 GCF_964341445.2 Mesoplodon mirus | reverse complement strand
TGTAGCCATGTTTACAGGATCTTCCTAAGTGATATCTTATGATAAGTTTCTTTTCCTGTGTGACTTCTTTCACTTAGAATCATCGTACCTGAATCCACTCATTTTGCTGCTACTGGTCTTATGACATTGATTTCGTGGCTGAGGGATATTCCATCGTACGTAAGTTCCACAATGTTTGGAACCATTTTTATATTTCCTGGGATATTTCAGTTGTACCCAGGTTGAGGTTCCTGTAAGCAGTGCAGCCCTCAATTTGGGGGTGGCTCTGTCTTATTGATGTTCAGTTTTCCCAAGGTATATTCCCTAGACTGGAAGTGCCCTTGGCTCTGGAGCTCTGTTGTTTACTTGTTTTAGGGAACACAATGCACTCCTCCAGTGAGGCAGTTGGCAACTTACATCCCGCCCATCAGCATAACAAGGCTCCCTGTTCTCCAGGGCCTGTCTTGCCTTTCTGGTTTTTACACATTTTGTGGATGTCCCTTTTGACCGGTGGGAAGTGATACTTCTTTGTAGTGCAGATTTGCATTGCCCGCTTGCTTGCTTGGCCAAAAAGGGCGTATGCGTTTTCTCCTGAATATATTCAGGAGAAAACGCATACGCCCTTTTTGGCCAAGTGCATCATTGTCGAAGTTGTGCCCCTCTTCCTGTGCTTTACAGGCGATTCCAACGTACCTCTTGAAATCTGTTTCCTGCTATTCTGCCTCGCTTTCAAGTCCGCCTCGTTGCCTTCCCTCAACAGATTTTTGGACGATAGTTGGCCTTGATTACTCTGCCAGTTTGTGAATTGCTGTGCCCCTGAGCTCCATTTTTCAACTTGTTTTTTGTGAGCTGAACGCAAGTCCAAACTTTTGGTTCAGGACCTCTACTGGTTCCCGGTGGGTGGCTGAGACTTTGGTTCATTCTTCTTCCTGCAGGGAAATTAGAGTGACATGTGCCCATCCAAATGCCTAACAGCTACTCTCTCATTGGTTCTCCCTCTTCCCTTTCATCCTCTGCCAATTTGGCAACCTGTGCGAACCAGGAGGTTAAAGGGGCTGTCTCTCCAAGTTGGGAGATTGATAGGAAAGCAGTTGGAAAGTCAAACCGGAGCACCAGGAGAGGGGCTCTTCGTTGAGTTTTAGAAACCTTTCGTATTCATAGTGTGTCCATTTTCTAGGTTTCCCGTACACGTTATAGCTGTAGTAATATTCCCTTCCACCTGGAGAGCTGGGACCCATGGAATGGGTGCCATGCATTATTGCTTTAAAGGGTCTGCATTTGCTCACCCAATCTCACCAATCCTCTCAGTCCCAAGTGTCCAGCCTTATGCCACATCCAGCTGTCATTGTAGATAGGGTCATTCCAGGTTGCATCAGAGACCCTGAAGGAATTGTAAAGAATTTCCCTGTTTCTTTGTTCTGTTTTTGAAATTCCTTTTTAGAGTGGGTTTGAGCTGATTCTCGCGGCCATGATTATGCCAGTCTAGACACACTTGATTCCCTTACGGAGACATATCAATACATAGGTTTTAAGATTCTTACTAGTCAGATCTATTCCTCTGCGGGAAATATGGGGTTTTGAGTCCCTTTCACTGAGGAAGGTGTAGGTCTTGTCTATTCCATAGTTGGTTTTTGGAACGGTACCTGTGCTTATATCAAACTCGGGTTTGATGCATCACCCCACCTCTCCTTCCCCCTTAAGCAGGCATAAGAGTGTTTTCTAAATGTGAGACTCTGTTCTCTTGCCTAACTCAGTTCATGTGTAGCCATGTTTACAGGATCTTCCTAAGTGATATCTTATGATAAGTTTCTTTTCCTGTGTGACTTCTTTCACTTAGAATCATCGTACCTGAATCCACTCATTTTGCTGCTACTGGTCTTATGACATTGATTTCGTGGCTGAGGGATATTCCATCGTACGTAAGTTCCACAATGTTTGGAACCATTTTTATATTTCCTGGGATATTTCAGGTGTACCCAGGTTGAGGTTCCTGTAAGCAGTGCAGCCCTCAATTTGGGGGTGGCTCTGTCTTATGGATTTTCAGTTTTCCCAAGGTATATTCCCTAGACTGGACGTGCCCTTGGCTCTGGAGCTCTGTTGTTTACTTGTTTTAGGGAACACAATGCACTCCTCCAGTGAGGCAGTTGGCAACTTACATCCCGCCCATCAGCATAACAAGGCTCCCTGTTCTCCAGGGCCTGTCTTGCCTTTCTGGTTTTTACACATTTTGTGGATGTCCCTTTTGACCGGTGGGAAGTGATACTTCTTTGTAGTGCAGATTTGCATTGCCCGCTTGCTTGCTTGGCCAAAAAGGGCGTATGCGTTTTCTCCTGAATATATTCAGGAGAAAACGCATACGCCCTTTTTGGCCAAGTGCATCATTGTCGAAGTTGTGCCCCTCTTCCTGTGCTTTACAGGCGATTCCAACGTACCTCTTGAAATCTGTTTCCTGCTATTCTGCCTCGCTTTCACGTCCGCCTCCTTGCCTTCCCTCAACAGATTTTTGGACGATAGTTGGCCTTGATTACTCTGCCAGTTTGTGAATTGCTGTGCCCCTGAGCTCCATTTTTCAACTCGTTTTTTGTGAGCTGAACGCAAGTCCAAACTTTTGGTTCAGGACCTCTACTGGTTCCCGGTGGGTGGCTGAGACTTTGGTTCATTCTTCTTCCTGCCGGGAAATTAGAGTGACATGTGCCCATCCAAATGCCTAACAGCTACTCTCTCATTGGTTCTCCCTCTTCCCTTTCATCCTCTGCCAAATTGGCAACCTGTGCGAACCAGGAGCTTAAAGGGGCTGTCTCTCCAAGTTGGGAGATTGATAGGAAAGCAGTTGGAAAGTCAAACCGGAGCACCAGGAGAGGGGCTCTTCGTTTAGTTTTAGAAACCTTTCGTATTCATAGTGTGTCCATTCTCTAGGTTTCCCGTACACGTTATAGCTGTAGTAATATTCCCTTCAACCTGGAGAGCTGGGACCCATGGAATGGGTGCCATGCATTATTGCTTTAAAGGGTCTGTATTTGCTCACCCAATCTCACCAATCCTCTCAGTCCCAAGTGTCCAGCCTTATGCCACATCCAGCTGTCATTGTAGATAGGGTCATTCCAGGTTGCATCAGAGACCCTGAAGGAATTGTAAAGAATTTCCCTGTTTCTTTGTTCTGTTTTTGAAATTCCTTTTTAGAGTGGGTTTGAGCTGATTCTCGCGGCCATGATTATGCCAGTCTAGACACACTTGATTCCCTTACGGAGACATATTAATACATAGGTTTTAAGATTCTTACTAGTCAGATCTATTCCTCTGTGGGAAATATGGGGTTTTGAGTCCCTTTCACTGAGGAAGGTGTAGGTCTTGTCTATTCCATAGTTGGTTTTTGGAACGGTACCTGTGCTTATATCAAACTCGGGTTTGATGCATCACCCCACCTCTCCTTCCCCCTTAAGCAGGCATAAGAGTGTTTTCTAAATGTGAGACTCTGTTCTCTTGCCTAACTCAGTTCATGTGTAGCCATGTTTACAGGATCTTCCTAAGTGATATCTTATGATAAGTTTCTTTTCCTGTGTGACTTCTTTCACTTAGAATCATCGTACCTGAATCCACTCATTTTGCTGCTACTGGTCTTATGACATTGATTTCGTGGCTGAGGGATATTCCATCGTACGTAAGTTCCACAATGTTTGGAACCATTTTTATATTTCCTGGGATATTTCAGGTGTACCCAGGTTGAGGTTCCTGTAAGCAGTGCAGCCCTCAATTTGGGGGTGGCTCTGTCTTATGGATTTTCAGTTTTCCCAAGGTATATTCCCTAGACTGGACGTGCCCTTGGCTCTGGAGCTCTGTTGTTTACTTGTTTTAGGGAACACAATGCACTCCTCCAGTGAGGCAGTTGGCAACTTACATCCCGCCCATCAGCATAACAAGGCTCCCTGTTCTCCAGGGCCTGTGTTGCCTTTCTGGTTTTTACACATTTTGTGGATGTCCCTTTTGACCGGTGGGAAGTGATACTTCTTTGTAGTGCAGATTTGCATTGCCCGCTTGCTTGCTTGGCCAAAAAGGGCGTATGCGTTTTCTCCTGAATATATTCAGGAGAAAACACATACGCCCTTTTTGGCCAAGTGCATCATTGTCGAAGTTGTGCCCCTCTTCCTGTGCTTTACAGGCGATTCCAACGTACCTCTTGAAATCTGTTTCCTGCTATTCTGCCTCGCTTTCACGTCCGCCTCCTTGCCTTCCCTCAACAGATTTTTGGACGATAGTTGGCCTTGATTACTCTGCCAGTTTGTGAATTGCTGTGCCCCTGAGCTCCATTTTTCAACTCGTTTTTTGTGAGCTGAACGCAAGTCCAAACTTTTGGTTCAGGACCTCTACTGGTTCCCGGTGGGTGGCTGAGACTTTGGTTCATTCTTCTTCCTGCAGGGAAATTAGAGTGACATGTGCCCATCCAAATGCCTAACAGCTACTCTCTCATTGGTTCTCCCTCTTCCCTTTCATCCTCTGCCAAATTGGCAACCTGTGCGAACCAGGAGCTTAAAGGGGCTGTCTCTCCAAGTTGGGAGATTGATAGGAAAGCAGTTGGAAAGTCAAACCGGAGCACCAGGAGAGGGGCTCTTCGTTTAGTTTTAGAAACCTTTCATATTCACAGTGTGTCCATTCTCTAGTTTTCCCGTACACGTTATAGCTGTAGTAATATTCCCTTCCACCTGGAGAGCTGGGACCCATGGAATGGGTGCCATGCATTATTGCTTTAAAGGGTCTGCATTTGCTCACCCAATCTCACCAATCCTCTCAGTCCCAAGTGTCCAGCCTTATGCCACATCCAGCTGTCATTGTAGATAGGGTCATTCCAGGTTGCATCAGAGACCCTGAAGGAATTGTAAAGAATTTCCCTGTTTCTTTGTTCTGTTTTTGAAATTCCTTTTTAGAGTGGGTTTGAGCTGATTCTCGCGGCCATGTTTATGCCAGTCTAGACACAGTTGATTCCCTTACGGAGACATATCAATACATAGGTTTTAAGATTCTTACTAGTCAGATCTATTCCTCTGCGGGAAATATGGGGTTTTGAGTCCCTTTCACTGAGGAAGGTGTAGGTCTTGTCTATTCCATAGTTGGCTTTTGGAACGGTACCTGTGCTTATATCAAACTCGGGTTTGATGCATCACCCCACCTCTCCTTCCCCCTTAAGCAGGCATAAGAGTGTTTTCTAAATGTGAAACTCTGTTCTCTTGCCTAACTCAGTTCATGTGTAGCCATGTTTACAGGATCTTCCTAAGTGATATCTTATGATAAGTTTCTTTTCCTGTGTGACTTCTTTCACTTAGAATCATCGTACCTGAATCCACTCATTTTGCTGCTACTGGTCTTATGACATTGATTTCGTGGCTGAGGGATATTCCATCGTACGTAAGTTCCACAATGTTTGGAACCATTTTTATATTTCCTGGGATATTTCAGGTGTACCCAGGTTGAGGTTCCTGTAAGCAGTGCAGCCCTCAATTTGGGGGTGGCTCTGTCTTATGGATTTTCAGTTTTCCCAAGGTATATTCCCTAGACTGGACGTGCCCTTGGCTCTGGAGCTCTGTTGTTTACTTGTTTTAGGGAACACAATGCACTCCTCCAGTGAGGCAGTTGGCAACTTACATCCCGCCCATCAGCATAACAAGGCTCCCTGTTCTCCAGGGCCTGTCTTGCCTTTCTGGTTTTTACACATTTTGTGGATGTCCCTTTTGACCGGTGGGAAGTGATAATTCTTTGTAGTGCAGATTTGCATTGCCCGCTTGCTTGCTTGGCCAAAAAGGGCGTATGCGTTTTCTCCTGAATATATTCAGGAGAAAACGCATACGCCCTTTTTGGCCAAGTGCATCATTGTCGAAGTTGTGCCCCTCTTCCTGTGCTTTACAGGCGATTTCAACGTACCTCTTGAAATCTGTTTCCTGCTATTCTGCCTCGCTTTCAAGTCCGCCTCCTTGCCTTCCCTCAACAGATTTTTGGACGATAGTTGGCCTTGATTACTCTGCCAGTTTGTGAATTGCTGTGCCCCTGAGCTCCATTTTTCAACTCGTTTTTTGTGAGCTGAACGCAAGTCCAAACTTTTGGTTCAGGACCTCTACTGGTTCCCGGTGGGTGGCTGAGACTTTGGTTCATTCTTCTTCCTGCCGGGAAATTAGAGTGACATGTGCCCATCCAAATGCCTAACAGCTACTCTCTCATTGGTTCTCCCTCTTCCCTTTCATCCTCTGCCAAATTGGCAACCTGTGCGAACCAGGAGCTTAAAGGGGCTGTCTCTCCAAGTTGGGAGATTGATAGGAAAGCAGTTGGAAAATCAAACCGGAGCACCAGGAGAGGGGCTCTTCGTTGAGTTTTAGAAACCTTTCGTATTCACAGTGTGTCCATTCTCTAGGTTTCCCGTACACGTTATAGCTGTAGTAATATTCCCTTCCACCTGGAGAGCTGGGACCCATGGAATGGGTGCCATGCATTATTGCTTTAAAGGGTCTGCATTTGCTCACCCAATCTCACCAATCCTCTCAGTCCCAAGTGTCCAGCCTTATGCCACATCCAGCTGTCATTGTAGATAGGGTCATTCCAGGTTGCATCAGAGACCCTGAAGGAATTGTAAAGAATTTCCCTGTTTCTTTGTTTTGTTTTTGAAATTCCTTTTTAGAGTGGGTATGAGCTGATTCTCGCTGCCCTGTTTATGCCAGTCTAGACACACTTGATTCCCTTACGGAGACATATCAATACATAGGTTTTAAGATTCTTACTAGTCAGATCTATTCCTCTGCGGGAAATATGGGGTTTTGAGTCCCTTTCACTGAGGAAGGTGTAGGTCTTGTCTATTCCATAGTTGGTTTTTGGAACGGTACCTGTGCTTATATCAAACTCGGGTTTGATGCATCACCCCACCTCTCCTTCCCCCTTAAGCAGGCATAAGAGTGTTTTCTAAATGTGAGACTCTGTTCTCTTGCCTAACTCAGTTCATGTGTAGCCATGTTTACAGGATCTTCCTAAGTGATATCTTATGATAAGTTTCTTTTCCTGTGTGACTTCTTTCACTTAGAATCATCGTACCTGAATCCACTCATTTTGCTGCTACTGGTCTTATGACATTGATTTCGTGGCTGAGGGATATTCCATCGTACGTAACTTCCACAATGCTTGGAACCATTTTTATATTTCCTGGGATATTTCAGGTGTACCCAGGTTGAGGTTCCTGTAAGCAGTGCAGCCCTCAATTTGGGGGTGGCTCTGTCTTATGGATTTTCAGTTTTCCCAAGGTATATTCCCTAGACTGGACGTGCCCTTGGCTCTGGAGCTCTGTTGTTTACTTGTTTTAGGGAACACAATGCACTCCTCCAGTGAGGCAGTTGGCAACTTACATACCGCCCATCAGCATAACAAGGCTCCCTGT
This sequence comes from Mesoplodon mirus, assembly GCF_964341445.2. Taxonomy (NCBI): domain Eukaryota; kingdom Metazoa; phylum Chordata; class Mammalia; order Artiodactyla; family Ziphiidae; genus Mesoplodon; species Mesoplodon mirus. Next base: position 29,008 of record NW_028294134.1, on the reverse strand, counting down.
TCTCCAGGGCCTGTCTTGCCTTTCTGGTTTTTACACATTTTGTGGATGTCCCTTTTGACCGGTGGGAAGTGATACTTCTTTGTAGTGCAGATTTGCATTGCCCGCTTGCTTGCTTGGCCAAAAAGGGCGTATGCGTTTTCTCCTGAATATATTCAGGAGAAAACGCATACGCCCTTTTTGGCCAAGTGCATCATTGTCGAAGTTGTGCCCCTCTTCCTGTGCTTTACAGGCGATTCCAACGTACCTCTTGAAATCTGTTTCCTGCTATTCTGCCTCGCTTTCAAGTCCGCCTCGTTGCCTTCCCTCAACAGATTTTTGGACGATAGTTGGCCTTGATTACTCTGCCAGTTTGTGAATTGCTGTGCCCCTGAGCTCCATTTTTCAACTCGTTTTTTGTGAGCTGAACGCAAGTCCAAACTTTTGGTTCAGGACCTCTACTGGTTCCCGGTGGGTGGCTGAGACTTTGGTTCATTCTTCTTCCTGCAGGGAAATTAGAGTGACATGTGCCCATCCAAATGCCTAACAGCTACTCTCTCATTGGTTCTCCCTCTTCCCTTTCATCCTCTGCCAAATTGGCAACCTGTGCGAACCAGGAGCTTAAAGGGGCTGTCTCTCCAAGTTGGGAGATTGATAGGAAAGCAGTTGGAAAGTCAAACCGGAGCACCAGGAGAGGGGCTCTTCGTTTAGTTTTAGAAACCTTTCGTATTCATAGTGTGTCCATTCTCTAGGTTTCCCGTACACGTTATAGCTGTAGTAATATTCCCTTCAACCTGGAGAGCTGGGACCCATGGAATGGGTGCCATGCATTATTGCTTTAAAGTGTCTGCATTTGCTCACCCAATCTCACCAATCCTCTCAGTCCCAAGTGTCCAGCCTTATGCCACATCCAGCTGTCATTGTAGATAGGGTCATTCCAGGTTGCATCAGAGACCCTGAAGGAATTGTAAAGAATTTCCCTGTTTCTTTAGTTCTGTTTTTGAAATTCCTTTTCAGAGTGGGTTTGAGCTGATTCTCGCGGCCCTGTTTATGCCAGTCTAGACACACTTGATTCCCTTACGGAGACATATCAACACATAGGTTTTAAGATTCTTACTAGTCAGATCTATTCCTCTGCGGGAAATATGGGATTTTGAGTCCCTTTCACTGAGGAAGGTGTAGGTCTTGTCTATTCCATAGTTGGTTTTTGGAACGGTACCTGTGCTTATATCAAACTCGGGTTTGATGCATCACCCCACCTCTCCTTCCCCCTTAAGCAGGCATAAGAGTGTTTTCTAAATGTGAGACTCTGTTCTCTTGCCTAACTCAGTTCATGTGTAGCCATGTTTACAGGATCTTCCTAAGTGATATCTTATGATAAGTTTCTTTTCCTGTGTGACTTCTTTCACTTAGAATCATCGTACCTGAATCCACTCATTTTGCTGCTACTGGTCTTATGACATTGATTTCGTGGCTGAGGGATATTCCATCGTACGTAAGTTCCACAATGTTTGGAACCATTTTTATATTTCCTGGGATATTTCAGTTGTACCCAGGTTGAGGTTCCTGTAAGCAGTGCAGCCCTCAATTTGGGGGTGGCTCTGTCTTATTGATGTTCAGTTTTCCCAAGGTATATTCCCTAGACTGGAAGTGCCCTTGGCTCTGGAGCTCTGTTGTTTACTTGTTTTAGGGAACACAATGCACTCCTCCAGTGAGGCAGTTGGCAACTTACATCCCGCCCATCAGCATAACAAGGCTCCCTGTTCTCCAGGGCCTGTCTTGCCTTTCTGGTTTTTACACATTTTGTGGATGTCCCTTTTGACCGGTGGGAAGTGATACTTCTTTGTAGTGCAGATTTGCATTGCCCGCTTGCTTGCTTGGCCAAAAAGGGCGTATGCGTTTTCTCCTGAATATATTCAGGAGAAAACGCATACGCCCTTTTTGGCCAAGTGCATCATTGTCGAAGTTGTGCCCCTCTTCCTGTGCTTTACAGGCGATTCCAACGTACCTCTTGAAATCTGTTTCCTGCTATTCTGCCTCGCTTTCAAGTCCGCCTCGTTGCCTTCCCTCAACAGATTTTTGGACGATAGTTGGCCTTGATTACTCTGCCAGTTTGTGAATTGCTGTGCCCCTGAGCTCCATTTTTCAACTTGTTTTTTGTGAGCTGAACGCAAGTCCAAACTTTTGGTTCAGGACCTCTACTGGTTCCCGGTGGGTGGCTGAGACTTTGGTTCATTCTTCTTCCTGCCGGGAAATTAGAGTGACATGTGCCCATCCAAATGCCTAACAGCTACTCTCTCATTGGTTCTCCCTCTTCCCTTTCATCCTCTGCCAATTTGGCAACCTGTGCGAACCAGGAGGTTAAAGGGGCTGTCTCTCCAAGTTGGGAGATTGATAGGAAAGCAGTTGGAAAGTCAAACCGGAGCACCAGGAGAGGGGCTCTTCGTTGAGTTTTAGAAACCTTTCGTTATCACAGTGTGTCCATTTTCTAGGTTTCCCGTACACGTTATAGCTGTAGTAATATTCCCTTCCACCTGGAGAGCTGGGACCCATGGAATGGGTGCCATGCATTATTGCTTTAAAGTGTCTGCATTTGCTCACCCAATCTCACCAATCCTCTCAGTCCCAAGTGTCCAGCCTTATGCCACATCCAGCTGTCATTGTAGATAGGGTCATTCCAGGTTGCATCAGAGACCCTGAAGGAATTGTAAAGAATTTCCCTGTTTCTTTGTTCTGTTTTTGAAATTCCTTTTTAGAGTGGGTTTGAGCTGATTCTCGCGGCCATGATTATGCCAGTCTAGACACACTTGATTCCCTTACGGAGACATATCAATACATAGGTTTTAAGATTCTTACTAGTCAGATCTATTCCTCTGCGGGAAATATGGGGTTTTGAGTCCCTTTCACTGAGGAAGGTGTAGGTCTTGTCTATTCCATAGTTGGTTTTTGGAACGGTACCTGTGCTTATATCAAACTCGGGTTTGATGCATCACCCCACCTCTCCTTCCCCCTTAAGCAGGCATAAGAGTGTTTTCTAAATGTGAGACTCTGTTCTCTTGCCTAACTCAGTTCATGTGTAGCCATGTTTACAGGATCTTCCTAAGTGATATCTTATGATAAGTTTCTTTTCCTGTGTGACTTCTTTCACTTAGAATCATCGTACCTGAATCCACTCATTTTGCTGCTACTGGTCTTATGACATTGATTTCGTGGCTGAGGGATATTCCATCGTACGTAAGTTCCACAATGTTTGGAACCATTTTTATATTTCCTGGGATATTTCAGGTGTACCCAGGTTGAGGTTCCTGTAAGCAGTGCAGCCCTCAATTTGGGGGTGGCTCTGTCTTATGGATTTTCAGTTTTCCCAAGGTATATTCCCTAGACTGGACGTGCCCTTGGCTCTGGAGCTCTGTTGTTTACTTGTTTTAGGGAACACAATGCACTCCTCCAGTGAGGCAGTTGGCAACTTACATCCCGCCCATCAGCATAACAAGGCTCCCTGTTCTCCAGGGCCTGTCTTGCCTTTCTGGTTTTTACACATTTTGTGGATGTCCCTTTTGACCGGTGGGAAGTGATACTTCTTTGTAGTGCAGATTTGCATTGCCCGCTTGCTTGCTTGGCCAAAAAGGGCGTATGCGTTTTCTCCTGAATATATTCAGGAGAAAACGCATACGCCCTTTTTGGCCAAGTGCATCATTGTCGAAGTTGTGCCCCTCTTCCTGTGCTTTACAGGCGATTCCAACGTACCTCTTGAAATCTGTTTCCTGCTATTCTGCCTCGCTTTCACGTCCGCCTCCTTGCCTTCCCTCAACAGATTTTTGGACGATAGTTGGCCTTGATTACTCTGCCAGTTTGTGAATTGCTGTGCCCCTGAGCTCCATTTTTCAACTCGTTTTTTGTGAGCTGAACGCAAGTCCAAACTTTTGGTTCAGGACCTCTACTGGTTCCCGGTGGGTGGCTGAGACTTTGGTTCATTCTTCTTCCTGCCGGGAAATTAGAGTGACATGTGCCCATCCAAATGCCTAACAGCTACTCTCTCATTGGTTCTCCCTCTTCCCTTTCATCCTCTGCCAAATTGGCAACCTGTGCGAACCAGGAGCTTAAAGGGGCTGTCTCTCCAAGTTGGGAGATTGATAGGAAAGCAGTTGGAAAGTCAAACCGGAGCACCAGGAGAGGGGCTCTTCGTTTAGTTTTAGAAACCTTTCGTATTCATAGTGTGTCCATTCTCTAGGTTTCCCGTACACGTTATAGCTGTAGTAATATTCCCTTCAACCTGGAGAGCTGGGACCCATGGAATGGGTGCCATGCATTATTGCTTTAAAGGGTCTGTATTTGCTCACCCAATCTCACCAATCCTCTCAGTCCCAAGTGTCCAGCCTTATGCCACATCCAGCTGTCATTGTAGATAGGGTCATTCCAGGTTGCATCAGAGACCCTGAAGGAATTGTAAAGAATTTCCCTGTTTCTTTGTTCTGTTTTTGAAATTCCTTTTTAGAGTGGGTTTGAGCTGATTCTCGCGGCCATGATTATGCCAGTCTAGACACACTTGATTCCCTTACGGAGACATATTAATACATAGGTTTTAAGATTCTTACTAGTCAGATCTATTCCTCTGTGGGAAATATGGGGTTTTGAGTCCCTTTCACTGAGGAAGGTGTAGGTCTTGTCTATTCCATAGTTGGTTTTTGGAACGGTACCTGTGCTTATATCAAACTCGGGTTTGATGCATCACCCCACCTCTCCTTCCCCCTTAAGCAGGCATAAGAGTGTTTTCTAAATGTGAGACTCTGTTCTCTTGCCTAACTCAGTTCATGTGTAGCCATGTTTACAGGATCTTCCTAAGTGATATCTTATGATAAGTTTCTTTTCCTGTGTGACTTCTTTCACTTAGAATCATCGTACCTGAATCCACTCATTTTGCTGCTACTGGTCTTATGACATTGATTTCGTGGCTGAGGGATATTCCATCGTACGTAAGTTCCACAATGTTTGGAACCATTTTTATATTTCCTGGGATATTTCAGGTGTACCCAGGTTGAGGTTCCTGTAAGCAGTGCAGCCCTCAATTTGGGGGTGGCTCTGTCTTATGGATTTTCAGTTTTCCCAAGGTATATTCCCTAGACTGGACGTGCCCTTGGCTCTGGAGCTCTGTTGTTTACTTGTTTTAGGGAACACAATGCACTCCTCCAGTGAGGCAGTTGGCAACTTACATCCCGCCCATCAGCATAACAAGGCTCCCTGTTCTCCAGGGCCTGTGTTGCCTTTCTGGTTTTTACACATTTTGTGGATGTCCCTTTTGACCGGTGGGAAGTGATACTTCTTTGTAGTGCAGATTTGCATTGCCCGCTTGCTTGCTTGGCCAAAAAGGGCGTATGCGTTTTCTCCTGAATATATTCAGGAGAAAACACATACGCCCTTTTTGGCCAAGTGCATCATTGTCGAAGTTGTGCCCCTCTTCCTGTGCTTTACAGGCGATTCCAACGTACCTCTTGAAATCTGTTTCCTGCTATTCTGCCTCGCTTTCACGTCCGCCTCCTTGCCTTCCCTCAACAGATTTTTGGACGATAGTTGGCCTTGATTACTCTGCCAGTTTGTGAATTGCTGTGCCCCTGAGCTCCATTTTTCAACTCGTTTTTTGTGAGCTGAACGCAAGTCCAAACTTTTGGTTCAGGACCTCTACTGGTTCCCGGTGGGTGGCTGAGACTTTGGTTCATTCTTCTTCCTGCAGGGAAATTAGAGTGACATGTGCCCATCCAAATGCCTAACAGCTACTCTCTCATTGGTTCTCCCTCTTCCCTTTCATCCTCTGCCAAATTGGCAACCTGTGCGAACCAGGAGCTTAAAGGGGCTGTCTCTCCAAGTTGGGAGATTGATAGGAAAGCAGTTGGAAAGTCAAACCGGAGCACCAGGAGAGGGGCTCTTCGTTTAGTTTTAGAAACCTTTCATATTCACAGTGTGTCCATTCTCTAGTTTTCCCGTACACGTTATAGCTGTAGTAATATTCCCTTCCACCTGGAGAGCTGGGACCCATGGAATGGGTGCCATGCATTATTGCTTTAAAGGGTCTGCATTTGCTCACCCAATCTCACCAATCCTCTCAGTCCCAAGTGTCCAGCCTTATGCCACATCCAGCTGTCATTGTAGATAGGGTCATTCCAGGTTGCATCAGAGACCCTGAAGGAATTGTAAAGAATTTCCCTGTTTCTTTGTTCTGTTTTTGAAATTCCTTTTTAGAGTGGGTTTGAGCTGATTCTCGCGGCCATGTTTATGCCAGTCTAGACACAGTTGATTCCCTTACGGAGACATATCAATACATAGGTTTTAAGATTCTTACTAGTCAGATCTATTCCTCTGCGGGAAATATGGGGTTTTGAGTCCCTTTCACTGAGGAAGGTGTAGGTCTTGTCTATTCCATAGTTGGCTTTTGGAACGGTACCTGTGCTTATATCAAACTCGGGTTTGATGCATCACCCCACCTCTCCTTCCCCCTTAAGCAGGCATAAGAGTGTTTTCTAAATGTGAAACTCTGTTCTCTTGCCTAACTCAGTTCATGTGTAGCCATGTTTACAGGATCTTCCTAAGTGATATCTTATGATAAGTTTCTTTTCCTGTGTGACTTCTTTCACTTAGAATCATCGTACCTGAATCCACTCATTTTGCTGCTACTGGTCTTATGACATTGATTTCGTGGCTGAGGGATATTCCATCGTACGTAAGTTCCACAATGTTTGGAACCATTTTTATATTTCCTGGGATATTTCAGGTGTACCCAGGTTGAGGTTCCTGTAAGCAGTGCAGCCCTCAATTTGGGGGTGGCTCTGTCTTATGGATTTTCAGTTTTCCCAAGGTATATTCCCTAGACTGGACGTGCCCTTGGCTCTGGAGCTCTGTTGTTTACTTGTTTTAGGGAACACAATGCACTCCTCCAGTGAGGCAGTTGGCAACTTACATCCCGCCCATCAGCATAACAAGGCTCCCTGTTCTCCAGGGCCTGTCTTGCCTTTCTGGTTTTTACACATTTTGTGGATGTCCCTTTTGACCGGTGGGAAGTGATAATTCTTTGTAGTGCAGATTTGCATTGCCCGCTTGCTTGCTTGGCCAAAAAGGGCGTATGCGTTTTCTCCTGAATATATTCAGGAGAAAACGCATACGCCCTTTTTGGCCAAGTGCATCATTGTCGAAGTTGTGCCCCTCTTCCTGTGCTTTACAGGCGATTTCAACGTACCTCTTGAAATCTGTTTCCTGCTATTCTGCCTCGCTTTCAAGTCCGCCTCCTTGCCTTCCCTCAACAGATTTTTGGACGATAGTTGGCCTTGATTACTCTGCCAGTTTGTGAATTGCTGTGCCCCTGAGCTCCATTTTTCAACTCGTTTTTTGTGAGCTGAACGCAAGTCCAAACTTTTGGTTCAGGACCTCTACTGGTTCCCGGTGGGTGGCTGAGACTTTGGTTCATTCTTCTTCCTGCCGGGAAATTAGAGTGACATGTGCCCATCCAAATGCCTAACAGCTACTCTCTCATTGGTTCTCCCTCTTCCCTTTCATCCTCTGCCAAATTGGCAACCTGTGCGAACCAGGAGCTTAAAGGGGCTGTCTCTCCAAGTTGGGAGATTGATAGGAAAGCAGTTGGAAAATCAAACCGGAGCACCAGGAGAGGGGCTCTTCGTTGAGTTTTAGAAACCTTTCGTATTCACAGTGTGTCCATTCTCTAGGTTTCCCGTACACGTTATAGCTGTAGTAATATTCCCTTCCACCTGGAGAGCTGGGACCCATGGAATGGGTGCCATGCATTATTGCTTTAAAGGGTCTGCATTTGCTCACCCAATCTCACCAATCCTCTCAGTCCCAAGTGTCCAGCCTTATGCCACATCCAGCTGTCATTGTAGATAGGGTCATTCCAGGTTGCATCAGAGACCCTGAAGGAATTGTAAAGAATTTCCCTGTTTCTTTGTTTTGTTTTTGAAATTCCTTTTTAGAGTGGGTATGAGCTGATTCTCGCTGCCCTGTTTATGCCAGTCTAGACACACTTGATTCCCTTACGGAGACATATCAATACATAGGTTTTAAGATTCTTACTAGTCAGATCTATTCCTCTGCGGGAAATATGGGGTTTTGAGTCCCTTTCACTGAGGAAGGTGTAGGTCTTGTCTATTCCATAGTTGGTTTTTGGAACGGTACCTGTGCTTATATCAAACTCGGGTTTGATGCATCACCCCACCTCTCCTTCCCCCTTAAGCAGGCATAAGAGTGTTTTCTAAATGTGAGACTCTGTTCTCTTGCCTAACTCAGTTCATGTGTAGCCATGTTTACAGGATCTTCCTAAGTGATATCTTATGATAAGTTTCTTTTCCTGTGTGACTTCTTTCACTTAGAATCATCGTACCTGAATCCACTCATTTTGCTGCTACTGGTCTTATGACATTGATTTCGTGGCTGAGGGATATTCCATCGTACGTAACTTCCACAATGCTTGGAACCATTTTTATATTTCCTGGGATATTTCAGGTGTACCCAGGTTGAGGTTCCTGTAAGCAGTGCAGCCCTCAATTTGGGGGTGGCTCTGTCTTATGGATTTTCAGTTTTCCCAAGGTATATTCCCTAGACTGGACGTGCCCTTGGCTCTGGAGCTCTGTTGTTTACTTGTTTTAGGGAACACAATGCACTCCTCCAGTGAGGCAGTTGGCAACTTACATACCGCCCATCAGCATAACAAGGCTCCCTGTTCTCCAGGGCCTGTCTTGCCTTTCTGGTTTTTACACATTTTGTGGATGTCCCTTTTGACCGGTGGGAAGTGATACTTCTTTGTAGTGCAGATTTGCATTGCCCGCTTGCTTGCTTGGCCAAAAAGGGCGTATGCGTTTTCTCCTGAATATATTCAGGAGAAAACGCATACGCCCTTTTTGGCCAAGTGCATCATTGTCGAAGTTGTGCCCCTCTTCCTGTGCTTTACAGGCGATTCCAACGTACCTCTTGAAATCTGTTTCCTGCTATTCTGCCTCGCTTTCAAGTCCGCCTCGTTGCCTTCCCTCAACAGATTTTTGGACGATAGTTGGCCTTGATTACTCTGCCAGTTTGTGAATTGCTGTGCCCCTGAGCTCCATTTTTCAACTCGTTTTTTGTGAGCTGAACGCAAGTCCAAACTTTTGGTTCAGGACCTCTACTGGTTCCCGGTGGGTGGCTGAGACTTTGGTTCATTCTTCTTCCTGCAGGGAAATTAGAGTGACATGTGCCCATCCAAATGCCTAACAGCTACTCTCTCATTGGTTCTCCCTCTTCCCTTTCATCCTCTGCCAAATTGGCAACCTGTGCGAACCAGGAGCTTAAAGGGGCTGTCTCTCCAAGTTGGGAGATTGATAGGAAAGCAGTTGGAAAGTCAAACCGGAGCACCAGGAGAGGGGCTCTTCGTTTAGTTTTAGAAACCTTTCGTATTCATAGTGTGTCCATTCTCTAGGTTTCCCGTACACGTTATAGCTGTAGTAATATTCCCTTCAACCTGGAGAGCTGGGACCCATGGAATGGGTGCCATGCATTATTGCTTTAAAGTGTCTGCATTTGCTCACCCAATCTCACCAATCCTCTCAGTCCCAAGTGTCCAGCCTTATGCCACATCCAGCTGTCATTGTAGATAGGGTCATTCCAGGTTGCATCAGAGACCCTGAAGGAATTGTAAAGAATTTCCCTGTTTCTTTAGTTCTGTTTTTGAAATTCCTTTTCAGAGTGGGTTTGAGCTGATTCTCGCGGCCCTGTTTATGCCAGTCTAGACACACTTGATTCCCTTACGGAGACATATCAACACATAGGTTTTAAGATTCTTACTAGTCAGATCTATTCCTCTGCGGGAAATATGGGATTTTGAGTCCCTTTCACTGAGGAAGGTGTAGGTCTTGTCTATTCCATAGTTGGTTTTTGGAACGGTACCTGTGCTTATATCAAACTCGGGTTTGATGCATCACCCCACCTCTCCTTCCCCCTTAAGCAGGCATAAGAGTGTTTTCTAAATGTGAGACTCTGTTCTCTTGCCTAACTCAGTTCATGTGTAGCCATGTTTACAGGATCTTCCTAAGTGATATCTTATGATAAGTTTCTTTTCCTGTGTGACTTCTTTCACTTAGAATCATCGTACCTGAATCCACTCATTTTGCTGCTACTGGTCTTATGACATTGATTTCGTGGCTGAGGGATATTCCATCGTACGTAAGTTCCACAATGTTTGGAACCATTTTTATATTTCCTGGGATATTTCAGTTGTACCCAGGTTGAGGTTCCTGTAAGCAGTGCAGCCCTCAATTTGGGGGTGGCTCTGTCTTATTGATGTTCAGTTTTCCCAAGGTATATTCCCTAGACTGGAAGTGCCCTTGGCTCTGGAGCTCTGTTGTTTACTTGTTTTAGGGAACACAATGCACTCCTCCAGTGAGGCAGTTGGCAACTTACATCCCGCCCATCAGCATAACAAGGCTCCCTGTTCTCCAGGGCCTGTCTTGCCTTTCTGGTTTTTACACATTTTGTGGATGTCCCTTTTGACCGGTGGGAAGTGATACTTCTTTGTAGTGCAGATTTGCATTGCCCGCTTGCTTGCTTGGCCAAAAAGGGCGTATGCGTTTTCTCCTGAATATATTCAGGAGAAAACGCATACGCCCTTTTTGGCCAAGTGCATCATTGTCGAAGTTGTGCCCCTCTTCCTGTGCTTTACAGGCGATTCCAACGTACCTCTTGAAATCTGTTTCCTGCTATTCTGCCTCGCTTTCAAGTCCGCCTCGTTGCCTTCCCTCAACAGATTTTTGGACGATAGTTGGCCTTGATTACTCTGCCAGTTTGTGAATTGCTGTGCCCCTGAGCTCCATTTTTCAACTTGTTTTTTGTGAGCTGAACGCAAGTCCAAACTTTTGGTTCAGGACCTCTACTGGTTCCCGGTGGGTGGCTGAGACTTTGGTTCATTCTTCTTCCTGCCGGGAAATTAGAGTGACATGTGCCCATCCAAATGCCTAACAGCTACTCTCTCATTGGTTCTCCCTCTTCCCTTTCATCCTCTGCCAATTTGGCAACCTGTGCGAACCAGGAGGTTAAAGGGGCTGTCTCTCCAAGTTGGGAGATTGATAGGAAAGCAGTTGGAAAGTCAAACCGGAGCACCAGGAGAGGGGCTCTTCGTTGAGTTTTAGAAACCTTTCGTTATCACAGTGTGTCCATTTTCTAGGTTTCCCGTACACGTTATAGCTGTAGTAATATTCCCTTCCACCTGGAGAGCTGGGACCCATGGAATGGGTGCCATGCATTATTGCTTTAAAGTGTCTGCATTTGCTCACCCAATCTCACCAATCCTCTCAGTCCCAAGTGTCCAGCCTTATGTCACATCCAGCTGTCATTGTAGATAGGGTCATTCCAGGTTGCATCAGAGACCCTGAAGGAATTGTAAAGAATTTCCCTGTTTCTTTGTTCTGTTTTTGAAATTCCTTTTTAGAGTGGGTTTGAGCTGATTCTCGCGGCCATGATTATGCCAGTCTAGACACACTTGATTCCCTTACGGAGACATATCAATACATAGGTTTTAAGATTCTTACTAGTCAGATCTATTCCTCTGCGGGAAATATGGGGTTTTGAGTCCCTTTCACTGAGGAAGGTGTAGGTCTTGTCTATTCCATAGTTGGTTTTTGGAACGGTACCTGTGCTTATATCAAACTCGGGTTTGATGCATCACCCCACCTCTCCTTCCCCCTTAAGCAGGCATAAGAGTGTTTTCTAAATGTGAGACTCTGTTCTCTTGCCTAACTCAGTTCATGTGTAGCCATGTTTACAGGATCTTCCTAAGTGATATCTTATGATAAGTTTCTTTTCCTGTGTGACTTCTTTCACTTAGAATCATCGTACCTGAATCCACTCATTTTGCTGCTACTGGTCTTATGACATTGATTTCGTGGCTGAGGGATATTCCATCGTACGTAAGTTCCACAATGTTTGGAACCATTTTTATATTTCCTGGGATATTTCAGGTGTACCCAGGTTGAGGTTCCTGTAAGCAGTGCAGCCCTCAATTTGGGGGTGGCTCTGTCTTATGGATTTTCAGTTTTCCCAAGGTATATTCCCTAGACTGGACGTGCCCTTGGCTCTGGAGCTCTGTTGTTTACTTGTTTTAGGGAACACAATGCACTCCTCCAGTGAGGCAGTTGGCAACTTACATCCCGCCCATCAGCATAACAAGGCTCCCTGTTCTCCAGGGCCTGTCTTGCCTTTCTGGTTTTTACACATTTTGTGGATGTCCCTTTTGACCGGTGGGAAGTGATACTTCTTTGTAGTGCAGATTTGCATTGCCCGCTTGCTTGCTTGGCCAAAAAGGGCGTATGCGTTTTCTCCTGAATATATTCAGGAGAAAACGCATACGCCCTTTTTGGCCAAGTGCATCATTGTCGAAGTTGTGCCCCTCTTCCTGTGCTTTACAGGCGATTCCAACGTACCTCTTGAAATCTGTTTCCTGCTATTCTGCCTCGCTTTCAAGTCCGCCTCGTTGCCTTCCCTCAACAGATTTTTGGACGATAGTTGGCCTTGATTACTCTGCCAGTTTGTGAATTGCTGTGCCCCTGAGCTCCATTTTTCAACTCGTTTTTTGTGAGCTGAACGCAAGTCCAAACTTTTGGTTCAGGACCTCTACTGGTTCCCGGTGGGTGGCTGAGACTTTGGTTCATTCTTCTTCCTGCCGGGAAATTAGAGTGACATGTGCCCATCCAAATGCCTAACAGCTACTCTCTCATTGGTTCTCCCTCTTCCCTTTCATCCTCTGCCAAATTGGCAACCTGTGCGAACCAGGAGCTTAAAGGGGCTGTCTCTCCAAGTTGGGAGATTGATAGGAAAGCAGTTGGAAAGTCAAACCGGAGCACCAGGAGAGGGGCTCTTCGTTTAGTTTTAGAAACCTTTCGTATTCATAGTGTGTCCATTCTCTAGGTTTCCCGTACACGTTATAGCTGTAGTAATATTCCCTTCAACCTGGAGAGCTGGGACCCATGGAATGGGTGCCATGCATTATTGCTTTAAAGGGTCTGTATTTGCTCAACCAATCTCACCAATCCTCTCAGTCCCAAGTGTCCAGCCTTATGCCACATCCAGCTGTCATTGTAGATAGGGTCATTCCAGGTTGCATCAGAGACCCTGAAGGAATTGTAAAGAATTTCCCTGTTTCTTTGTTCTGTTTTTGAAATTCCTTTTTAGAGTGGGTTTGAGCTGATTCTCGCGGCCATGATTATGCCAGTCTAGACACACTTGATTCCCTTACGGAGACATATTAATACATAGGTTTTAAGATTCTTACTAGTCAGATCTATTCCTCTGTGGGAAATATGGGGTTTTGAGTCCCTTTCACTGAGGAAGGTGTAGGTCTTGTCTATTCCATAGTTGGTTTTTGGAACGGTACCTGTGCTTATATCAAACTCGGGTTTGATGCATCACCCCACCTCTCCTTCCCCCTTAAGCAGGCATAAGAGTGTTTTCTAAATGTGAGACTCTGTTCTCTTGCCTAACTCAGTTCATGTGTAGCCATGTTTACAGGATCTTCCTAAGTGATATCTTATGATAAGTTTCTTTTCCTGTGTGACTTCTTTCACTTAGAATCATCGTACCTGAATCCACTCATTTTGCTGCTACTGGTCTTATGACATTGATTTCGTGGCTGAGGGATATTCCATCGTACGTAAGTTCCACAATGTTTGGAACCATTTTTATATTTCCTGGGATATTTCAGGTGTACCCAGGTTGAGGTTCCTGTAAGCAGTGCAGCCCTCAATTTGGGGGTGGCTCTGTCTTATGGATTTTCAGTTTTCCCAAGGTATATTCCCTAGACTGGACGTGCCCTTGGCTCTGGAGCTCTGTTGTTTACTTGTTTTAGGGAACACAATGCACTCCTCCAGTGAGGCAGTTGGCAACTTACATCCCGCCCATCAGCATAACAAGGCTCCCTGTTCTCCAGGGCCTGTGTTGCCTTTCTGGTTTTTACACATTTTGTGGATGTCCCTTTTGACCGGTGGGAAGTGATACTTCTTTGTAGTGCAGATTTGCATTGCCCGCTTGCTTGCTTGGCCAAAAAGGGCGTATGCGTTTTCTCCTGAATATATTCAGGAGAAAACACATACGCCCTTTTTGGCCAAGTGCATCATTGTCGAAGTTGTGCCCCTCTTCCTGTGCTTTACAGGCGATTCCAACGTACCTCTTGAAATCTGTTTCCTGCTATTCTGCCTCGCTTTCACGTCCGCCTCCTTGCCTTCCCTCAACAGATTTTTGGACGATAGTTGGCCTTGATTACTCTGCCAGTTTGTGAATTGCTGTGCCCCTGAGCTCCATTTTTCAACTCGTTTTTTGTGAGCTGAACGCAAGTCCAAACTTTTGGTTCAGGACCTCTACTGGTTCCCGGTGGGTGGCTGAGACTTTGGTTCATTCTTCTTCCTGCAGGGAAATTAGAGTGACATGTGCCCATCCAAATGCCTAACAGCTACTCTCTCATTGGTTCTCCCTCTTCCCTTTCATCCTCTGCCAAATTGGCAACCTGTGCGAACCAGGAGCTTAAAGGGGCTGTCTCTCCAAGTTGGGAGATTGATAGGAAAGCAGTTGGAAAGTCAAACCGGAGCACCAGGAGAGGGGCTCTTCGTTTAGTTTTAGAAACCTTTCATATTCACAGTGTGTCCATTCTCTAGTTTTCCCATACACGTTATAGCTGTAGTAATATTCCCTTCCACCTGGAGAGCTGGGACCCATGGAATGGGTGCCATGCATTATTGCTTTAAAGGGTCTGCATTTGCTCACCCAATCTCACCAATCCTCTCAGTCCCAAGTGTCCAGCCTTATGCCACATCCAGCTGTCATTGTAGATAGGGTCATTCCAGGTTGCATCAGAGACCCTGAAGGAATTGTAAAGAATTTCCCTGTTTCTTTGTTCTGTTTTTGAAATTCCTTTTTAGAGTGGGTTTGAGCTGATTCTCGCGGCCATGTTTATGCCAGTCTAGACACAGTTGATTCCCTTACGGAGACATATCAATACATAGGTTTTAAGATTCTTACTAGTCAGATCTATTCCTCTGCGGGAAATATGGGGTTTTGAGTCCCTTTCACTGAGGAAGGTGTAGGTCTTGTCTATTCCATAGTTGGCTTTTGGAACGGTACCTGTGCTTATATCAAACTCGGGTTTGATGCATCACCCCACCTCTCCTTCCCCCTTAAGCAGGCATAAGAGTGTTTTCTAAATGTGAAACTCTGTTCTCTTGCCTAACTCAGTTCATGTGTAGCCATGTTTACAGGATCTTCCTAAGTGATATCTTATGATAAGTTTCTTTTCCTGTGTGACTTCTTTCACTTAGAATCATCGTACCTGAATCCACTCATTTTGCTGCTACTGGTCTTATGACATTGATTTCGTGGCGGAGGGATATTCCATCGTACGTAAGTTCCACAATGTTTGGAACCATTTTTATATTTCCTGGGATATTTCAGGTGTACCCAGGTTGAGGTTCCTGTAAGCAGTGCAGCCCTCAATTTGGGGGTGGCTCTGTCTTATGGATTTTCAGTTTTCCCAAGGTATATTCCCTAGACTGGACGTGCCCTTGGCTCTGGAGCTCTGTTGTTTACTTGTTTTAGGGAACACAATGCACTCCTCCAGTGAGGCAGTTGGCAACTTACATCCCGCCCATCAGCATAACAAGGCTCCCTGTTCTCCAGGGCCTGTCTTGCCTTTCTGGTTTTTACACATTTTGTGGATGTCCCTTTTGACCGGTGGGAAGTGATACTTCTTTGTAGTGCAGATTTGCATTGCCCGCTTGCTTGCTTGGCCAAAAAGGGCGTATGCGTTTTCTCCTGAATATATTCAGGAGAAAACGCATACGCCCTTTTTGGCCAAGTGCATCATTGTCGAAGTTGTGCCCCTCTTCCTGTGCTTTACAGGCGATTTCAACGTACCTCTTGAAATCTGTTTCCTGCTATTCTGCCTCGCTTTCAAGTCCGCCTCCTTGCCTTCCCTCAACAGATTTTTGGACGATAGTTGGCCTTGATTACTCTGCCAGTTTGTGAATTGCTGTGCCCCTGAGCTCCATTTTTCAACTCGTTTTTTGTGAGCTGAACGCAAGTCCAAACTTTTGGTTCAGGACCTCTACTGGTTCCCGGTGGGTGGCTGAGACTTTGGTTCATTCTTCTTCCTGCCGGGAAATTAGAGTGACATGTGCCCATCCAAATGCCTAACAGCTACTCTCTCATTGGTTCTCCCTCTTCCCTTTCATCCTCTGCCAAATTGGCAACCTGTGCGAACCAGGAGCTTAAAGGGGCTGTCTCTCCAAGTTGGGAGATTGATAGGAAAGCAGTTGGAAAATCAAACCGGAGCACCAGGAGAGGGGCTCTTCGTTGAGTTTTAGAAACCTTTCGTATTCACAGTGTGTCCATTCTCTAGGTTTCCCGTACACGTTATAGCTGTAGTAATATTCCCTTCCACCTGGAGAGCTGGGACCCATGGAATGGGTGCCATGCATTATTGCTTTAAAGGGTCTGCATTTGCTCACCCAATCTCACCAATCCTCTCAGTCCCAAGTGTCCAGCCTTATGCCACATCCAGCTGTCATTGTAGATAGGGTCATTCCAGGTTGCATCAGAGACCCTGAAGGAATTGTAAAGAATTTCCCTGTTTCTTTGTTTTGTTTTTGAAATTCCTTTTTAGAGTGGGTATGAGCTGATTCTCGCTGCCCTGTTTATGCCAGTCTAGACACACTTGATTCCCTTACGGAGACATATCAATACATAGGTTTTAAGATTCTTACTAGTCAGATCTATTCCTCTGCGGGAAATATGGGGTTTTGAGTCCCTTTCACTGAGGAAGGTGTAGGTCTTGTCTATTCCATAGTTGGTTTTTGGAACGGTACCTGTGCTTATATCAAACTCGGGTTTGATGCATCACCCCACCTCTCCTTCCCCCTTAAGCAGGCATAAGAGTGTTTTCTAAATGTGAGACTCTGTTCTCTTGCCTAACTCAGTTCATGTGTAGCCATGTTTACAGGATCTTCCTAAGTGATATCTTATGATAAGTTTCTTTTCCTGTGTGACTTCTTTCACTTAGAATCATCGTACCTGAATCCACTCATTTTGCTGCTACTGGTCTTATGACATTGATTTCGTGGCTGAGGGATATTCCATCGTACGTAACTTCCACAATGTTTGGAACCATTTTTATATTTCCTGGGATATTTCAGGTGTACCCAGGTTGAGGTTCCTGTAAGCAGTGCAGCCCTCAATTTGGGGGTGGCTCTGTCTTATGGATTTTCAGTTTTCCCAAGGTATATTCCCTAGACTGGACGTGCCCTTGGCTCTGGAGCTCTGTTGTTTACTTGTTTTAGGGAACACAATGCACTCCTCCAGTGAGGCAGTTGGCAACTTACATCCCGCCCATCAGCATAACAAGGCTCCCTGTTCTCCAGGGCCTGTCTTGCCTTTCTGGTTTTTACACATTTTGTGGATGTCCCTTTTGACCGGTGGGAAGTGATACTTCTTTGTAGTGCAGATTTGCATTGCCCGCTTGCTTGCTTGGCCAAAAAGGGCGTAGGCGTTTTCTCCTGAATATATTCAGGAGAAAACGCCTACGCCCTTTTTGGCCAAGTGCATCATTGTCGAAGTTGTGCCCCTCTTCCTGTGCTTTACAGGCGATTTCAACGTAACTCTTGAAATCTGTTTCCTGCTATTCTGCCTCGCTTTCAAGTCCGCCTCGTTGCCTTCCCTCAACAGATTTTTGGACGATAGTTGGCCTTGATTACTCTGCCAGTTTGTGAATTGCTGTGCCCCTGAGCTCCATTTTTCAACTCGTTTTTTGTGAGCTGAACGCAAGTCCAAACTTTTGGTTCAGGACCTCTACTGGTTCCCGGTGGGTGGCTGAGACTTTGGTTCATTCTTCTTCCTGCCGGGAAATTAGAGTGACATGTGCCCATCCAAATGCCTAACAGCTACTCTCTCATTGGTTCTCCCTCTTCCCTTTCATCCTCTGCCAAATTGGCAACCTGTGCGAACCAGGAGCTTAAAGGGGCTGTCTCTCCAAGTTGGGAGATTGATAGGAAAGCAGTTGGAAAATCAAACCGGAGCACCAGGAGAGGGGCTCTTCATTGAGTTTTAGAAACCTTTCGTATTCACAGTGTGTCCATTCTCTAGGTTTCCCGTACACGTTATAGCTGTAGTAATATTCCCTTCCACCTGGAGAGCTGGGACCCATGGAATGGGTGCCATGCATTATTGCTTTAAAGGGTCTGCATTTGCTCACCCAATCTCACCAATCCTCTCAGTCCCAAGTGTCCAGCCTTATGCCACATCCAGCTGTCATTGTAGATAGGGTCATTCCAGGTTGCATCAGAGACCCTGAAGGAATTGTAAAGAATTTCCCTGTTTCTTTGTTCTGTTTTTGAAATTCCTTTTTAGAGTGGGTTTGAGCTGATTCTCGCGGCCCTGTTTATGCCAGTCTAGACACACTTGATTCCCTTACGGAGACATATCAATACATAGGTTTTAAGATTCTTACTAGTCAGATCTATTCCTCTGCGGGAAATATGGGGTTTTGAGTCCCTTTCACTGAGGAAGGTGTAGGTCTTGTCTATTCCATAGTTGGTTTTTGGAACGGTACCTGTGCTTATATCAAACTCAGGTTTGATGCATCACCCCACCTCTCCTTCCCCCTTAAGCAGGCATAAGAGTGTTTTCTAAATGTGAGACTCTGTTCTCTTGCCTAACTCAGTTCATGTGTAGCCATGTTTACAGGATCTTCCTAAGTGATATCTTATGATAAGTTTCTTTTCCTGTGTGACTTCTTTCACTTAGAATCATCGTACCTGAATCCACTCATTTTGCTGCTACTGGTCTTATGACATTGATTTCGTGGCTGAGGGATATTCCATCGTACGTAAGTTCCACAATGTTTGGAACCATTTTTATATTTCCTGGGATATTTCAGGTGTACCCAGGTTGAGGTTCCTGTAAGCAGTGCAGCCCTCAATTTGGGGGTGGCTCTGTCTTATGGATTTTCAGTTTTCCCAAGGTATATTCCCTAGACTGGACGTGCCCTTGGCTCTGGAGCTCTGTTGTTTACTTGTTTTAGGGAACACAATGCACTCCTCCAGTGAGGCAGTTGGCAACTTACATCCCGCCCATCAGCGTAACAAGGCTCCCTGTTCTCCAGGGCCTGTCTTGCCTTTCTGGTTTTTACACATTTTGTGGATGTCCCTTTTGACCGGTGGGAAGTGATACTTCTTTGTAGTGCAGATTTGCATTGCCCGCTTGCTTGCTTGGCCAAAAAGGGCGTATGCGTTTTCTCCTGAATATATTCAGGAGAAAACGCATACGCCCTTTTTGGCCAAGTGCATCATTGTCGAAGTTGTGCCCCTCTTCCTGTGCTTTACAGGCGATTCCAACGTACCTCTTGAAATCTGTTTCCTGCTATTCTGCCTCGCTTTCAAGTCCGCCTCGTTGCCTTCCCTCAACAGATTTTTGGACGATAGTTGGCCTTGATTACTCTGCCAGTTTGTGAATTGCTGTGCCCCTGAGCTCCATTTTTCAACTCGTTTTTTGTGAGCTGAACGCAAGTCCAAACTTTTGGTTCAGGACCTCTACTGGTTCCCGGTGGGTGGCTGAGACTTTGGTTCATTCTTCTTCCTGCCGGGAAATTAGAGTGACATGTGCCCATCCAAATGCCTAACAGCTACTCTCTCATTGGTTCTCCCTCTTCCCTTTCATCCTCTGCCAAATTGGCAACCTGTGCGAACCAGGAGCTTAAAGGGGCTCTCTCTCCAAGTTGGGAGATTGATAGGAAAACAGTTGGAAAGTCAAACCGGAGCACCAGGAGAGGGGCACTTCGTTGAGTTTTAGAAACCTTTCGTATTCACAGTGTGTCCATTTTATAGGTTTCCCGTACACGTTATAGCTGTAGTAATATTCCCTTCCACCTGGAGAGCTGGGACCCATGGAATGGGTGCCATGCATTATTGCTTTAAAGGGTCTGCATTTGCTCACCCAATCTCACCAATCCTCTCAGTCCCAAGTGTCCAGCCTTATGCCACATCCAGCTGTCATTGTAGATAGGGTCATTCCAGGTTGCATCAAAGACCCTGAAGGAATTGTAAAGAATTTCCATGTTTCTTTGTTTTGTTCTTGAAATTCCTTTTTAGAGTGGGTTTGAGCTGATTCTCGCTGCCCTGTTTATGCCAGTCTAGACACACTTGATTCCCTTACGGAGACATATCAATACATAGGTTTTAAGATTCTTACTAGTCAGATCTATTCCTCTGCGGGAAATATGGGGTTTTGAGTCCCTTTCACTGAGGAAGGTGTAGGTCTTGTCTATTCCATAGTTGGTTTTTGGAACGGTACCTGTGCTTATATCAAACTCGTGTTTGATGCATCACCCCACCTCTCCTTCCCCCTTAAGCAGGCATAAGAGTGTTTTCTAAATGTGAGACTCTGTTCTCTTGCCTAACTCATTTCATGTGTAGCCATGTTTACAGGATCTTCCTAAGTGATATCTTATGATAAGTTTCTTTTCCTGTGTGACTTCTTTCACTTAGAATCATCGTACCTGAATCCACTCATTTTGCTGCTACTGGTCTTATGACATTGATTTCGTGGCTGAGGGATATTCCATCGTACGTAAGTTCCACAATGTTTTGAACCATTTTTATATTTCCTGGGATATTTCAGGTGTACCCAGGTTGAGGTTCCTGTAAGCAGTGCAGCCCTCAATTTGGGGGTGGCTCTGTCTTATTGATGTTCAGTTTTCCCAAGGTATATTCCCTAGACTGGAAGTGCCCTTGGCTCTGGAGCTCTGTTGTTTACTTGTTTTAGGGAACACAATGCACTCCTCCAGTGAGGCAGTTGGCAACTTACATCCCGCCCATCAGCATAACAAGGCTCCCTGTTCTCCAGGGCCTGTCTTGCCTTTCTGGTTTTTACACATTTTGTGGATGTCCCTTTTGACCGGTGGGAAGTGATACTTCTTTGTAGTGCAGATTTGCATTGCCCGCTTGCTTGCTTGGCCAAAAAGGGCGTATGCGTTTTCTCCAGAATATATTCAGGAGAAAACGCATACGCCCTTTTTGGCCAAGTGCATCATTTTCGAAGTTGTGCCCCTCTTCCTGTGCTTTACAGGCGATTCCAACGTACCTCTTGAAATCTGTTTCCTGCTATTCTGCCTCGCTTTCAAGTCCGCCTCGTTGCCTTCCCTGAACAGATTTTTGGACGATAGTTGGCCTTGATTACTCTGCCAGTTTGTGAATTGCTGTGCCCCTGAGCTCCATTTTTCAACTCCTTTTTTGTGAGCTGAACGCAAGTCCAAACTTTTGGTTCAGGACCTCTACTGGTTCCCGGTGGGTGGCTGAGACTTTGGTTCATTCTTCTTCCTGCCGGGAAATTAGAGTGACATGTGCCCATCCAAATGCCTAACAGCTACTCTCTCATTGGTTCTCCCTCTTCCCTTTCATCCTCTGCCAAATTGGCAACCTGTGCGAACCAGGAGCTTAAAGGGGCTGTCTCTCCAAGTTGGGAGATTGATAGGAAAGCAGTTGGAAAGTCAAACCGGAGCACCAGGAGAGGGGCTCTTCGTTGAGTTTTAGAAACCTTTCGTATTCACAGTGTGTCCATTCTCTAGGTTTCCCGTACACGTTATAGCTGTAGTAATATTCCCTTCCACCTGGAGAGCTGGGACCCATGGAATGGGTGTCATGCATTATTGCTTTAAAGGGTCTGCATTTGCTCACCCAATCTCACCAATCCTCTCAGTCCCAAGTGTCCAGCCTTATGCCACATCCAGCTGTCATTGTAGATAGGGTCATTCCAGGTTGCATCAGAGACCCTGAAGGAATTGTAAAGAATTTCCCTGTTTCTTTGTTCTGTTTTTGAAATTCCTTTTTAGAGTGGGTTTGAGCTGATTCTCGCTGCCATGTTTATGCCAGTCTAGACACACTTGATTCCCTTACGGAGACATATCAATACATAGGTTTTAAGATTCTTACTAGTCAGATCTATTCCTCTGCGGGAAATATGGGGTTTTGAGTCCCTTTCACTGAGGAAGGTGTAGGTCTTGTCTATTCAATAGTTGTTTTTTGGAACGGTACCTGTGCTTATATCAAACTCGGGTTTGATGCATCACCCCACCTCTCCTTCCCCCTTAAGCAGGCATAAGAGTGTTTTCTAAATGTGAGACTCTGTTCTCTTGCCTAACTCAGTTCATGTGTAGCCATGTTTACAGGATCTTCCTAAGTGATATCTTATGATAAGTTTCTTTTCCTGTGTGACTTCTTTCACTTAGAATCATCGTACCTGAATCCACTCATTTTGCTGCTACTGGTCTTATGACATTGATTTCGTGGCTGAGGGATATTCCATCGTACGTAAGTTCCACAATGTTTGGAACCATTTTTATATTTCCTGGGATATTTCAGGTGTACCCAGGTTGAGGTTCCTGTAAGCAGTGCAGCCCTCAATTTGGGGGTGGCTCTGTCTTATGGATTTTCAGTTTTCCCAAGGTATATTCCCTAGACTGGACGTGCCCTTGGCTCTGGAGCTCTGTTGTTTACTTGTTTTAGGGAACACAATGCACTCCTCCAGTGAGGCAGTTGGCAACTTACATCCCGCCCATCAGCATAACAAGGCTCCCTGTTCTCCAGGGCCTGTCTTGCCTTTCTGGTTTTTACACATTTTGTGGATGTCCCTTTTGACCGGTGGGAAGTGATACTTCTTTGTAGTGCAGATTTGCATTGCCCGCTTGCTTGCTTGGCCAAAAAGGGCGTATGCGTTTTCTGCTGAATATATTCAGGAGAAAACGCATACGCCCTTTTTGGCCAAGTGCATCATTGTCGAAGTTGTGCCCCTCTTCCTGTGCTTTACAGGCGATTCCAACGTACCTCTTGAAATCTGTTTCCTGCTATTCTGCCTCGCTTTCAAGTCCGCCTCGTTGCCTTCCCTCAACAGATTTTTGGACGATAGTTGGCCTTGATTACTCTGCCAGTTTGTGAATTGCTGTGCCCCTGAGCTCCATTTTTCAACTCGTTTTTTGTGAGCTGAACGCAAGTCCAAACTTTTGGTTCAGGACCTCTACTGGTTCCCGGTGGGTGGCTGAGACTTTGGTTCATTCTTCTTCCTGCCGGGAAATTAGAGTGACATGTGCCCATCCAAATGCCTAACAGCTACTCTCTCATTGGTTCTCCCTCTTCCCTTTCATCCTCTGCCAAATTGGCAACCTGTGCGAACCAGGAGCTTAAAGGGGCTCTCTCTCCAAGTTGGGAGATTGATAGGAAAACAGTTGGAAAGTCAAACCGGAGCACCAGGAGAGGGGCTCTTCGTTGAGTTTTAGAAACCTTTCGTATTCACAGTGTGTCCATTTTCTAGGTTTCCCGTACACGTTATAGCTGTAGTAATATTCCCTTCCACCTGGAGAGCTGGGACCCATGGAATGGATGCCATGCATTATTGCGTTAAAGGGTCTGCATTTGCTCACCCAATCTCACCAATCCTCTCAGTCCCAAGTGTCCAGCCTTATGCCACATCCAGCTGTCATTGTAGATAGGGTCATTCCAGGTTGCATCAGAGACCCTGAAGGAATTGTAAAGAATTTCCCTGTATCTTTGTTTTGTTTTTGAAATTCCTTTTTAGAGTGGGTTTGAGCTGATTCTCGCTGCCATGTTTATGCCAGTCTAGACACACTTTATTCCCTTACGGAGACATATCAATACATAGGTTTTAAGATTCTTACTAGTCAGATCTATTCCTCTGCGGGAAATATGGGGTTTTGAGTCCCTTTCACTGAGGAAGGTGTAGGTCTTGTCTATTCCATAGTTGGTTTTTGGAACGGTACCTGTGCTTATATCAAACTCGGGTTTGATGCATCACCCCACCTCTCCTTCCCCCTTAAGCAGGCATAAGAGTGTTTTCTAAATGTGAGACTCAGTTCTCTTGCCTAACTCAGTTCATGTGTAGCCATGTTTACAGGATCTTCCTAAGTGATATCTTATGATGTTTCTTTTCCTGTGTGACTTCTTTCACTTAGAATCATCGTAGCTGAATCCACTCATTTTGCTGCTACTGGTCTTATGACATTGATTTCGTGGCTGAGGGATATTCCATCGTACGTAAGTTCCACAATGTTTGGAACCATTTTTATATTTCCTTGGATATTTCAGGTGTACCCAGGTTGAGGTTCCTGTAAGCAGTGCAGCCCTCAAATTGGGGGTGGCTCTGTCTTATGGATTTTCAGTTTTCCCAAGGTATATTCCCTAGACTGGAAGTGCCCTTGGCTCTGGAGCTCTGTTGTTTACTTGTTTTAGGGAACACAATGCACTCCTCCAGTGAGGCAGTTGGCAACTTACATCCCGCCCATCAGCATAACAAGGCTCCCTGTTCTCCAGGGCCTGTCTTGCCTTTCTGGTTTTTACACATTTTGTGGATGTCCCTTTTGACCGGTGGGAAGTGATACTTCTTTGTAGTGCAGATTTGCATTGCCCGCTTGCTTGCTTGGCCAAAAAGGGCGTATGCGTTTTCTCCTGAATATATTCAGGAGAAAACGCATACGCCCTTTTTGGCCAAGTGCATCATTGTCGAAGTTGTGCCCCTCTTCCTGTGCTTTACAGGCGATTCCAACGTACCTCTTGAAATCTGTTTCCTGCTATTCTGCCTCGCTTTCAAGTCCGCCTCGTTGCCTTCCCTCAACAGATTTTTGGACGATAGTTGGCCTTGATTACTCTGCCAGTTTGTGAATTGCTGTGCCCCTGAGCTCCATTTTTCAACTCGTTTTTTGTGAGCTGAACGCAAATCCAAACTTTTGGTTCAGGACCTCTACTGGTTCCAGGTGGGTGGCTGAGACTTTGGTTCATTCTTCTTCCTGCCGGGAAATTAGAGTGACATGTGCCCATCCAAATGCCTAACAGCTACTCTCTCATTGGTTCTCCCTCTTCCCTTTCATCCTCTGCCAATTTGGCAACCTGTGCGAACCAGGAGCTTAAAGGGGCTGTCTCTCCAAGTTGGGAGATTGATAGGAAAGCAGTTGGAAAGTCAAACCGGAGCACCAGGAGAGGGGCTCTTCGTTGAGTTTTAGAAACCTTTCGTTATCACAGTGTGTCCATTCTCTAGGTTTCCCGTACACGTTATAGCTGTAGTAATATTCCCTTCCACCTGGAGAGCTGGGACCCATGGAATGGATGCCATGCATTATTGCTTTAAAGGGTCTGCATTTGCTCACCCAATCTCACCAATCCTCTCAGTCCCAAGTGTCCAGCCTTATGCCACATCCAGCTGTCATTGTAGATAGGGTCATTCCAGGTTGCATCAGAGACCCTGAAGGAATTGTAAAGAATTTCCCTGTTTCTTTGTTTTGTTTTTGAAATTCCTTTTTAGAGTGGGTTTGAGCTGATTCTCGCTGCCATGTTTATGCCAGTCTAGACACACTTGATTCCCTTACGGAGACATATCAATACATAGGTTTTAAGATTCTTACTAGTCAGATCTATTCCTCTGCGGGAAATATGGGGTTTTGAGTCCCTTTCACTGAGGAAGGTGTAGGTCTTGTCTATTCCATAGTTGGTTTTTGGAACGGTACCTGTGCTTATATCAAACTCGGGTTTGATGCATCACCCCACCTCTCCTTCCCCCTTAAGCAGGCATAAGAGTGTTTTCTAAATGTGAGACTCAGTTCTCTTCCCTAACTCAGTTCATGTGTAGCCATGTTTACAGGATCTTCCTAAGTGATATCTTATGATAAGTTTCTTTTCCTGTGTGACTTCTTTCACTTAGAATCATCGTACCTGAATCCACTCATTTTGCTGCTACTGGTCTTATGACATTGATTTCGTGGCTGAGGGATATTCCATCGTACGTAAGTTCCACAATGTTTGGAACTATTTTTATATTTCCTGGGATATTTCAGGTGTACCCAGGTTGAGGTTCCTGTAAGCAGTGCAGCCCTCAATTTGGGGGTGGCTCTGTCTTATGGATTTTCAGTTTTCCCAAGGTATATTCCCTAGACTGGAAGTGCCCTTGGCTCTGGAGCTCTGTTGTTTACTTGTTTTAGGGAACACAATGCACTCCTCCAGTGAGGCAGTTGGCAACTTACATCCCGCCCATCAGCATAACAAGGCTCCCTGTTCTCCAGGGCCTGTCTTGCCTTTCTGGTTTTTACACATTTTGTGGATGTCCCTTTTGACCGGTGGGAAGTGATACTTCTTTGTAGTGCAGATTTGCATTGCCCGCTTGCTTGCTTGGCCAAAAAGGGCGTATGCGTTTTCTCCAGAATATATTCAGGAGAAAACGCATACGCCCTTTTTGGCCAAGTGCATCATTTTCGAAGTTGTGCCCCTCTTCCTGTGCTTTACAGGCGATTCCAACGTACCTCTTGAAATCTGTTTCCTGCTATTCTGCCTCGCTTTCAAGTCCGCCTCGTTGCCTTCCCTCAACAGATTTTTGGACGATAGTTGGCCTTGATTACTCTGCCAGTTTGTGAATTGCTGTGCCCCTGAGCTCCATTTTTCAACTCGTTTTTTGTGAGCTGAACGCAAGTCCAAACTTTTGGTTCAGGACCTCTACTGGTTCCCGGTGGGTGGCTGAGATTTTGGTTCATTCTTCTTCCTGCCGGGAAATTAGAGTGACATGTGCCCATCCAAATGCCTAACAGCTACTCTCTCATTGGTTCTCCCTCTTCCCTTTCATCCTCTGCCAAATTGGCAACCTGTGCGAACCAGGAGCTTAAAGGGGCTGTCTCTCCAAGTTGGGAGATTGATAGGAAAGCAGTTGGAAAGTCAAACCGGAGCACCAGGAGAGGGGCTCTTCGTTGAGTTTTAGAAACCTTTCGTATTCACAGTGTGTCCATTCTCTAGGTTTCCCGTACACGTTATAGCTGTAGTAATATTCCCTTCCACCTGGAGAGCTGGGACCCATGGAATGGGTGCCATGCATTATTGCTTTAAAGGGTCTGCATTTGCTCACCCAATCTCACCAATCCTCTCAGTCCCAAGTGTCCAGCCTTATGCCACATCCAGCTGTCATTGTAGATAGGGTCATTCCAGGTTGCATCAGAGACCCTGAAGGAATTGTAAAGAATTTCCCTGTTTCTTTGTTCTGTTTTTGAAATTCCTTTTTAGAGTGGGTTTGAGCTGATTCTCGCTGCTATGTTTATGCCAGTCTAGACACACTTGATTCCCTTACGGAGACATATCAATACATAGGTTTTAAGATTCTTACTAGTCAGATCTATTCCTCTGCGGGAAATATGGGGTTTTGAGTCCCTTTCACTGAGGAAGGTGTAGGTCTTTTCTATTCAATAGTTGGTTTTTGGAACGGTACCTGTGCTTATATCAAACTCGGGTTTGATGCATCACCCCACCTCTCCTTCCCCCTTAAGCAGGCATAAGAGTGTTTTCTAAATGTGAGACTCTGTTCTCTTGCCTAACTCAGTTCATGTGTAGCCATGTTTACAGGATCTTCCTAAGTGATATCTTATGATAAGTTTCTTTTCCTGTGTGACTTCTTTCACTTAGAATCATCGTACCTGAATCCACTCATTTTGCTGCTACTGGTCTTATGACATTGATTTCGTGGCTGAGGGATATTCCATCGTACGTAAGTTCCACAATGTTTGGAACCATTTTTATATTTCCTGGGATATTTCAGGTGTACCCAGGTTGAGGTTCCTGTAAGCAGTGCAGCCCTCAATTTGGGGGTGGCTCTGTCTTATGGATTTTCAGTTTTCCCAAGGTATATTCCCTAGACTGGACGTGCCCTTGGCTCTGGAGCTCTGTTGTTTACTTGTTTTAGGGAACACAATGCACTCCTCCAGTGAGGCAGTTGGCAACTTACATCCCGCCCATCAGCATAACAAGGCTCCCTGTTCTCCAGGGCCTGTCTTGCCTTTCTGGTTTTTACACATTTTGTGGATGTCCCTTTTGACCGGTGGGAAGTGATACTTCTTTGTAGTGCAGATTTGCATTGCCCGCTTGCTTGCTTGGCCAAAAAGGGCGTATGCGTTTTCTCCTGAATATATTCAGGAGAAAACGCATACGCCCTTTTTGGCCAAGTGCATCATTGTCGAAGTTGTGCCCCTCTTCCTGTGCTTTACAGGCGATTCCAACGTACCTCTTGAAATCTGTTTCCTGCTATTCTGCCTCGCTTTCACGTCCGCCTCGTTGCCTTCCCTCAACAGATTTTTGGACGATAGTTGGCCTTGATTACTCTGCCAGTTTGTGAATTGCTGTGCCCCTGAGCTCCATTTTTCAACTCGTTTTTTGTGAGCTGAACGCAAGTCCAAACTTTTGGTTCAGGACCTCTACTGGTTCCCGGTGGGTGACTGAGACTTTGGTTCGTTCTTCTTCCTGCCGGGAAATTAGAGTGACATGTGCCCATCCAAATGCCTAACAGCTACTCTCTCATTGGTTCTCCCTCTTCCCTTTCATCCTCTGCCAAATTGGCAACCTGTGCGAACCAGGAGCTTAAAGGGGCTGTCTCTCCAAGTTGGGAGATTGATAGGAAAGCAGTTGGAAAATCAAACCGGAGCACCAGGAGAGGGGCTCTTCGTTGAGTTTTAGAAACCTTTCGTATTCACAGTGTGTCCATTCTCTAGGTTTCCCGTACACGTTATAGCTGTAGTAATATTCCCTTCCACCTGGAGAGCTGGGACCCTTGGAATGGGTGCCATGCATTATTGCTTTAAAGGGTCTGCATTTGCTCACCCAATCTCACCAATCCTCTCAGTCCCAAGTGTCCAGCCTTATGCCACATCCAGCTGTCATTGTAGATAGGGTCATTCCAGGTTGCATCAGAGACCCTGAAGGAATTGTAAAGAATTTCCCTGTTTCTTTGTTTTGTTTTTGAAATTCCTTTTTAGAGTGGGTTTGAGCTGATTCTCGCTGCCCTGTTTATGCCAGTCTAGACACACTTGATTCCCTTACGGAGACATATCAATACATAGGTTTTAAGATTCTTACTAGGCAGATCTATTCCTCTGCGGGAAATATGGGGTTTTGAGTCCCTTTCACTGAGGAAGGTGTAGGTCTTGTCTATTCCATAGTTGGTTTTT
>NW_028294135.1:0-36394 GCF_964341445.2 Mesoplodon mirus | reverse complement strand
ACACAAAGACACAACGGAGAGGATTTTGATGTTAAGGTTAATATTCTTGCGCAAGAAACTAGCATATCGACGCGCAGGGTTCTTGAGGCATTTTGGATTAACTTCAAAAACCCAAATATGAACCGCAAGGAAGAGTGCCTCCTAATCACACGTGATTTCGCACAATATATCAGATTGATCTTCTAGTCTGATAAAGGGGCACTCTAGAAGGAAGTATACCTCATTCCTCTTCCGCAGACACAACCTAGCGGTTGGTCGAAGGCAGAGAAGTGGTGAGTATTCGATGTTATTCACGCGGTTAGGACTTGGTTTTTGAGTTTCTCTGTTTGAGTTATTGACGTGTTTGGCTTGGTAGATCGCTGTCAGTCGACCTTTCCAGGCTCTGAAGAAGGCGACACGGCCGAAACGTCAGCCTCATAATAAACTTAACAACCTCGCGCTCGTTCAAAGAAGAAGAATCAAGAAGTATTAAACAATGCCGAGGTTAAAAGACAGTCGGTCTTGGAAATTGTGGAATTATAACTTTCTTACCTAAGCTTTATAACTTTAAGTGATATCAAGCTTTTTGGCTAGTAACAATAAGGATGATGCTCTTAGAAATGCATATTAGTTGACTCAGTCTTCCTCATTGATAATGATGTAAGGTGTGACACAGGCTGAAACTTATAGGAATGATAGAACAAAATTCTAATAAAGAATACTACCATGATATTCGTCCAAGCAGGCATTACGTTCATTTGGTGTGTTTCGGAAGTAAGCTCACAAGCAATGAGCATAAGCTTTTTACGGATTTTCCTCGCTAACGAGTATGTGGTCTTCGAACTTTCGGCAGATGAGTAATGTTATTGCTAACAAATATTTGAGAAACTCAGTTGAGAAAACACTACATATGTTATACTCTTTTCATAGTGTTTTGTATATATCACCTTTTTTACAGAATGGGTGAAATCTGATTTTTACAGGCACCAAGAGATCAGTATCGCCTCTTATAACTCAGCTCTGGCTTGCAGTTTTGTGGAAGCTCATCTGTGAAATAACGAGGAGAAATGTAACAAAAATATTTTTAAAAATTTAATCATATAGATAATGATGTATAATAATGCTAAAATTTGAAAGAGAAAACGTTCTTCCAAAAACTTGGAGTGAATACTTTTTAAATCATGAATTTACCTCAAACGAGTTCGAAATCATAGCACGATACCCAACGAAGCAAGCTTTACATCTACTGTTTAGTCTATAATTGAACAATTTATTTGATTGAAACAACTGCGCAAAAGCAACAAACAAACATAAACTAATAATTTACTATTTATCCCCGTCGAAGACGCTTCTATTCACGTAGACTTAGAGCCTGAGGAGTTTTGTTTCAATATTAATACACTTTATATCGATGGAACATTCTATCGATATGCTGTTTTTCAATACTTTATATTATTGTAGTATAATGAAGCCAAAGATTGTAGTGAATAACTTCTCACAGTTTCAAATTACTTTATTAATTACATTTCTGGTTGGTTTCATGCAAAAACATACAAGCGATATGACGGAATTAGTCGTCACAGCTGACACCACTTGCTCGCTAATTTCCGCTATTGCTGACAATATGGCGCTGATCCAATGTTCAGTGTTCTCTTCTTTTTCCCATTATCTTTTCTTTGATCTTGATTCTGTAAATTGATAAATATTGAACAAGGGAAGTAAAACTGAATCAAAGAACTAGAAAATGGATGTATTGCACTTATATCCTTAACCCCTCAAGAGGTAAGGGTGTATTTTTTTTGCTAAAGTGATTGTAGTTGCTTAGTCAAGAACGGTAGAGATAAAAAATCGATAGTATACCGTAATGCTTGCTGACTTTCTAAGATTATGTCGCCATCTGCATTTAAGAGCTCACCTTAACGATCTCACTCGGTCTATATGCGAACACATCGTCCGCTTCATTCTAAAATGAACTAGAATAATTTGAAAGCAGAGTGATTTGATAAAACTTGCATGTTAAACTGAAGCATAGCTGTCTTGAGTTAGAGATTAATGGAATTAGTGACTATGTGCAAATTTTTGTTAGCTGCATAGATAAAAAGAAAGATTGTGACCTTGTGATTGAGTATGAAAGTCGTTACATCATTTGCCACCATTGACACGAGTAATTACGAGATTTATTTGAATAAAATTCATCTATTCACATAGAAAAGGCTATGATGGAAGATTTAAAAAAATGCTCGTCAAAACTTCAGAAGTCTACGAAAAAAAATCAAATTATGTACATATAAGCATCACAAGACAAGAAATGTTGGAGGAAAGTGATAGTGATAGCACGAAATGCTACAGAAATCTTAACGAAAAAAAAGGAAGTAAACAAAGAACACGATGAATGTTGGGTGATCAAAAATTGCATTTAAGAACTGTTTATGAAATGTGAAAATTAAACCATTGAAATGATAATGTCTTCATGCAGATTCTTCTACCTTGACTGGCTTCAAAAGCTTCTCCTTTGAAATGAATTTCCTCATATCTTTAGCCGACCAACGGTCTTTTCCTCGTGCCGTCAACGTTCTAAAAGAAATATGCTCTTCTTCCACGACTATCTTAAGACTTCGAAAATTATTTAAACAAGTAATTTTTCTGCTCAATTACTGAATAATAAAAATAGACTCCTATACAAGTTTTAAGCACTAGAAATGTAACATTTTTGTTTTGTCCTCAATGATTTACTTGTCGACCGGGATGAAAGCGCTCCTGATTGTCAAACTGTGATGTACAACAGAGTTTCTTCCGACAGATGATCGCCCAAATTGAAGACGAGTTTGAGATTTCCATCCAAAAACCAAGCTGTTATAAATTATTGAGAATAATAGCTATTTTCCTGTGAAGCATAGTCGTTAAGTTGTAAACCTTGAGAAATTCCCAATAATGTTATAACGGGAAAAGAAAGAGATCTCACTAAACCAGCAACATACTCTTTATGTGTAACGGCAATATGAGACAATAGGCTTACTCTTGAATGTGTTGCAGCATGGAAGTGCCGAACTTGTCCTCAGGAAACCAAATGCACGAGCAATTACAACTATCTCAGATTTTAGCCGCTTAAATTAGATCTTAGTAATATTTCACGATTACTATGTAGCTCATGCTACTCGTTCGCAAGAGTTGGATAAAAAGTAAAGAAAAATAGAAGTCCGGAAGTCGACATTTTTAGTCAAACTTACCTTTTCATAAGTTTAAATGCTTTTTCACTAAACAACGTCCATCGTTTTGGTAGTGTCGGATTTTTATGCTTCAACCATTGCTCCCATTCCCAGTACTCCTTACACATGATAGACGCTTTTTGCCATAGGAATCGTCCTCTCAAGCAGTAGTAAAAGATAACACCTGAAGTGGCATGAAAATCAGTATGCCTTGCCATAGTTAGTCATTAAATTCTATATATTGTTCTTTCATTTTACTAAATGCTTCCTGAACCTTCTTCAAAATACTTTGCAAGCTCTCATATAACTTCAATTGTATATATGTTCTCCATTTCAAAAACTTGTTTTAAAAGCTACACTTCAAACATTGTTGTATTTTCTTATTGTTTTGTTAATTAGTGGTAATTATTAAACTTTTGAATGAAACGCGTGTCGTGTGGAAACCCCAGAGTGATATTAATGATTATGAACAGAAACCATAGATTCATCAAGTCAAGAAAAAGATTGATTTTGGCTTTGAAAACATAACAGAAGAACTGCTGTAGGTAAGAGAACACAAATACTTACCTTGAACCTATTCTTGAAAAAGGGCATAAAGTGTAGATCCTAGAAGTGCAAGAATGTTTACCATTTTGAATACAGACAATCTAAGAAACCATGGGCACGGCTTCAGTGACCGAGTTATAAAAAGTGGTTTCTACCTCATTTTTACAGAGAAGATCTAATCATGAAACTTAGCCATGTACGTTTTTTGTGCATTCGTCTGTTTATTATGTAACCATTCATGAAATGAGAAATTCCGTCTAAAAATAAGAACCGCACGTCTTTTTCAAGCAGCTCCCTTACTGAGACTCCAGAAAGAGTGGACGGTGTCGTTTTGCCGAAGAGTGTCTAACTGACGCCCATAAAGAACGAGATTGATAACCTCACATGAAAACGGATCAACGAACTCCATCATCAAATCTTATCCACGATGATTCAGATGAGGGATAAAATCGACGAAATCGATTCCAAGCATAGCTAGTGAGGAATAGAACTTTCGTCACACTAAAGGAAAGCTTGAAGCACATTCCAGATAAAGAAAGTGATGCTTGTAAACAGGAAATACTTTACACTACATTTTTCTTAACTAGGTAGGTTTAACAAAAACTTTTTAATCCAAAATTTAGTGGAAATTGTAAGAAGAATTATTAGTGATGTCGACGCCAAAAATACGATAATTATAAGAGGCTGAAGATTTATGATAATGTAACACACCAAGTCAGTCTAGCCGCTGGGTTAAACGGCAACTTACAAGCGGTAGCATCATAATATCAGATGAATTCATTTCAAAATCATGTAAAACCACTATGAATTGTTTTCTATTGAACAGTTCCTGATCAATAGTACTCGCGATAATTCCTGATAAAAAAATTTCTTGCAATAATAAGTTAATAAAGCGAAGATAAAGTGGTATGCCTCGATCAATCCCTGAAGAATGCGCCATACAATCGACTTCATCAAGCATCGTAGAGGTAATTGAATGCATATTTGCTCCATACACTGATCTGCGGTGTCTTCCTATGTATCAAGTCGATGCCTTTACCCTCTCATTATCAATTTTCCGATCTCGGAGATACGGAAGGATTGGTGAGCACGATGCGCTGAATCGAACCATCGATCGATCCAGTGTGAATTTCAGGACACATCTAATCGCTGCGCTACACTCGCCGACAAAATTATAAGAATTCGGAACGTAATAAATCTAAGGAACGGGCTATATTCACATCTATCTTCCCATCAAGGAAGAGAACTGCTAAATAGCAAGCTGAACTGCTTAAATACTATGCTGTCCAAACACATACATGCTCAAAGTCACGGCTGTTCGATAGCTGCGGATAAGATTTCGATAATCAGAGCTGAAGAGTTCCGAATATGACAGACTTGAAAAAGACAATTTATACTAACGTTCTATGTTTATATGTAAATTTCTTAAGCGCAATTTCCATCGGTTATAACTGGGCGGGATTTCGTTATGTTTCTCTGACTTTTGCATCTTAACGCAGTAATGATGCTCTTCTCTCGTCCTTCCTTTTATCCCTTCTCTGAAGAACTTTGCAAGATCGGCATGTTGCTCGCGCATCTCCGCGTTTGGGTATCTACCGGAGTGCTTCTGCCGACGGACTTGTGCTTTTAAATTATCGGCTTTATTAGCACTGACATGGAGACGTTGATTTAAAGAGTCTCTTCAACTGCTTGAGGTTTCGAGAAACCTTTTTTTCTTCGGCATCATAAATCACTGAGGTATTCCAATCTCGGCCTATGTAGTGATACCGTTCTTAACCTTCTTAGCTAATATCACATCGTTAGTCAAAGATTCAGACGCAAGTGTGTATGCGTTGTAGCGACGTATGTACAATACGCCTTTATACTATCACCAGACCCTAGATGGCTAGAATGATGCTGAGATTTAGTGACCTTGTTTGGCTCATCCCACCCAAAGTTGCCTTATTATAAGTTCTTTTGAGGTGATGAAAATAAGACAATTTATTTTCGCTATTTTTGGCGACAGCTACCATTGGATCGTTTGCAAGACTCCGCCAAGGAAATTGATATTTCTACGAGCATAGCTCTCCGGACTTTTATACAGCATAAGTGAAGCGGAAATGCTAGACGTAAGGTTGCATACTTTGATACACGACAAACGGTATTAATAAAGGTAGAATAAAGCAGTTTCTAAAGCCATGTGTTCAGCAGATCTAGGAATAAGGGAGGACGGTATACTTAGATATCTAAGTGCGTAACTAACACACAGCAGATTCAATAGAAAAGAAAATGTTAGATGATTTAAAACGTCAAAATAGAAATGAAACTGAATCAGTTGAAGTTTGGACGACTGACTAACAGAGAATTGGTTAACATGATACAACTTCTTGTCTGCCATGGACAACAATATTGGAATAGGAGGCACTCAAAAATACCGTAACAAGGATGAGGCTAAGAAATTGTTAATTAACATTATTAAAACGCGCAAATAAAACCTTTTTCAACATGTTGCTAGAACAAAAAAGAAGGAAAGCTTTCGAAAATAATCACAATAAAGAGGGAAAATCACTTAAGAATGCCGCAGATAAATGCTAAAAGAATACACCCGGTTAGAAGTCGTCACGTGTTTCTTGTACACGAGCGCCAACAACAATTTATTGCAATTCAAACAGCTTGTGTTTTCCTTGTCACTAATGGTTTTCGCCCACACATACAAACAGTCATCAACAAATGAATTTACCAAAACCATAACAAACAATCAACAATCTACTTTTGAATAAATTTAATTATTCTGAATCCTATAAAAAGAAAAAAAAGCAAATTCCTCTCCACAGTATCGAACGATATATGGTAGAAATGTGCTTAGCAAGAAACATAATACTGTTATTAATGTTAAAGGATAAAGGATGAAGTGGTTGACGTTGATCAATCCTTGGGATGCGCCATGCATTCGACTTCATTAGACATCATAGAGGTGATTGAATGCATATGTGGCCTATACAATGCCTTGCGGGGGCCAGCCGATGTGTCAAGGCAGTATTTTTATCCTTCCATACAATTCTGGTACCAATTTACCGACTCCGAAGAGATAGTAATCTTGGTGAGCCCGCCGCGCGGTATCGAATGCATTGTGCATTGCAGGGCGCCTCTAACCACTGCGCTACACGTGTCCGTTATTATCGTTACGTTTATCAGTCTAACGTGCCCTTCCTCATCTTCGAAGTGGGATTCTCCACGGTGAAAGTTTGAAACCAACGTTGCACTGTGCGTTTGTTAACAGCTCCTTGACCCCATGCGTTAATTGTGCTACTCTATGTCCCAGTCTGAAATCGTAGAAATAGACTTGTCGAAATTTTTCTTTTGACACCTGAAATTCTAACGTTTTAGATATGTCAAAAACATAATTGGCAGCATTAATTAATTATGAAATTAATTAAAACATATACAAGAAAAAGATATAGAGAGAGATAAGATAGGGGCACGTGTAGAGCAGTGGTTAGAGGTGTCCTTCAATACACACTTCATTCGATCCCACGCCCTGGGCTCACCAAACCTTGCATCCATCCGGTTCAGCAAACTGGTACCAGAATTGTATGGGAGGATATAAAAAACACTGAGTTGACACATCGCGCAGCACCTGCAAGTTATAGTATAGGCCAGACATCATTCAATCACTTCTACGATGTCCGATGAAGTCGAATGCATGGTGCATCTATTAGGGATTGATCAACGCCAACCACTTTATCCTCTATCCTTTTGTAGAAGAAAAATGACATTACGAAAGCAACATTATTCTCCGAACAACCTAATACATTACTAACTAATTATGTGAATAAATAATAAACCTGATTTTTCGTGAATGAAGTTCTAACTTTCTTTTCTTGGCAATTTTGGTCCACGAATTCAGCTTCGTCATTTCGAGCACACCGGTTTTTTTTATCATTCATCTTAAAGTGTTACTGTTAGAACGCAAATATCCTTACAAAATACATGTGAATTTTCAAATTTACCTGTTGATATCCATATAAAATATTGTTGACAGAAAATGTAGGGTTTTCCATTCGCTCGAAATTGTATGAATGATAATACGAAGCAGCTACAGCAATTCCTCAGAAAAGAGGAGAATAAGCGGCGGAACCATAATGAAATTCGGTGTTAATGTCAATCAACTCGTTTATTTGCTATTAACAACCACAATAACATTGAAAATGAAAATTAAAAGCGGTGGAAAGTAAAACGACAATTAGGCAATCAACATAACTGTTTGCAAGCACTGTTATTCTCATCCCGTATGTCGATAAGATCATTACGACGTCTAGTTGTACTTTAATTGCGGAGAAACAAACTTTCTAATTGTATAATAAAAGAATAGAGCTAAATAATAGTACTCAATAATACGCAAAAATTTTGACCTCGCAATTTTACCAAAGGGGTGCATTTCAGTGCTTGGCCACGTTGCCTTTGGCTCGATCTCGTGTTCTCGGCAACCGAGGCCTCCATCATTCCGGATTCCAAAAATTGGTAGTGGATATGTTTGGGAGGATAAAAACATTGACTTGATAGGTGAGTTACCCAACGAAAGTCATTGTTTAAATGTCATACTCATTCAATCATCTCTAATATGTATTAGCTCGAATGCATAGCGCATCCCTGAGGCATTAATATCACCAACACTGAGGATAACATTGAATTAAGAACAAACACACTTAATTGATGGATTTAATTCCAATGATTTCTGTCTGCATAACATGTCATAAAATTGGAATTTATAAAAGTCCTAACACAGCATTGCCATACACTGCATTTGCATATTTTCTGAAATTTAATGACCAAAGTAAAAATCGTAGAATTCCACTGTTTTCTTCAAAAAAGGCATTCTTTTCTAATATATATGTATATATTCGTATACTTTATGATGTCAAAAAATTTAGGAATTTGGGCATTCTTTGCATATTCCTTGAATGTGGATTTTGAAGCAAATGTACACCAAAAGTAGTATTCGAGAAGAATCTTGTTCTATAACCTCAAAGCGACAAAGCTAAGTCACTTTCTTAAGTCTCCAAGCTCTTCGCGGTGCTCAAGTAGTTTAGTTGTCGGAAAATTATTGGGAGTTTTGGATAAACCATCATAACTCATTATGTGCTTACTAAAGACTAGAATTATCATCAGGTCTAAACAATCCATCGTCGTTTGCTGTCAAGTTTTGTTAACAAATAAACGTTCAAGGTTATGGCTCACCTCCATGTTTCCTATAATTCATTCAACGATATGGAAGACAGGTTTCATAGGATTAGATTACATTTCGAACTTCCCAACAGAATTTACCAGGGACTTCTCAGACATCACAAGATACGAGTGTACTTGAATATTTATGAAATTATTAATGTCCTAACGCTATCACTTAGCCATGTTCTTGAAAAGGCTGATAGAATTTCGAGACAACGGAATGACAGAGACGCTGTGTTGCCTGTTATAACAGGTTCGAAAAAATCTACTTTAATGTGTACCAAACAGGTCAATACTAGATGTAGTCAATGTAGAGGTTGTACACTGCAATAATTGTAATATGTATATATATATATATATATATAGTGTATATTGTAAACGATACGGATTTCAATCATGTTTAAATGATGTAAAATGTAAACGTCACATTTTAGAGAAACATTTTATTGAATATTTTGTGAAGAAAAATCGTTTAAAGGGTGCAAGTTATGTGAACACCTAGCATTTTTTCAGACAATCGTTTTGACGAAGCCGAGTGTTCAACTACATTACAATTTCATTCGTACAAGTCTTCTCAATGATTTATT
The DNA here is from genome assembly GCF_964341445.2 of Mesoplodon mirus. NCBI lineage: Eukaryota > Metazoa > Chordata > Mammalia > Artiodactyla > Ziphiidae > Mesoplodon > Mesoplodon mirus. The sequence continues at coordinate 26,871 of NW_028294135.1, read as the reverse complement.
CTTTTTTTTAACAAACAATTAAACAAGATATTATTGCAAATGTTGAGCTTCAGAGCTTAGAAAATACAGTATTTATAGTCGTAGCTTCAATGATTTCTTCTAAGATGATTCTCACTTCACCATCAGCAATCTGTCGCCCTGAATTGGGAGTGTCAGAAAAAGTACCTACTTCAACATTTCCAGTGCAGTCACGGACTACAGAATCCAACTTAGACAAGAATAAGATCTTCGACAAGACAAAACGACAGATTAAAATTGTCATCAAAGTACTGAAGACAAGAGTAAAACCAGAACAAATGATGCGTGATGTGATCAATATTAACCTGGAGTGATTGGAGCTTGCTAATAGTCTCTAAATAAGAGCATATGAAATATTAGGATTTTGATTGTGAATTAATTTCACCGTCAGCATCTTCGACAGCTTCGCTCCTTTTATCATCCGACTCTTTTGTCTTATTTTCTTTATTGTCGACGTTCGAAGTAGACGCAATCTGAATTCTGTGTTCGGCGCACGGAAATAACGAGCTGCGACTTATACTAGCAGCAGTGGTACACATGTATACAGTATAATACTTGTAAATGCTTACATAGTTAGATGTACAGTATATAGAATCATTTTATATTACACAGCTATTCCGCTAGCATTACGAAACCATACGATTAAAATATGAACGAACCTCGGTGATTGATCCAGTTGGCTCATCCGATGCTGCCGGACCAGTCTCCTCAACAGCTGGTGTTGAATCTTTATTTAATTCGCTATTAACGATATACTGAAATCATATCAAGTAAACCAATGACACGCCATTCTCGATGAAAATGTTTTGAAGAGTCGCTAATTTAAAAAATGAATTCAGATTTTTAGAGTATCTTTACACGAACGAAGAATACAAACACACACAAGCAAATATACACGCCCAAATATTCACATGAAAATACGTAGGTATACCTTAATACGTACACATGAACAAACGTTTATATGTATATATATCGGACCACAGTTTAAAGATTTAGGTTCTGTCAGCATTCGCATTTTCGTTGAAGAACATACCACCAGAGGTAAGATGCGAGCACTTATGCTTAGGAAATACTTTTGATTAAGGGCTGGTAATACCAATGAGGAAAAAATTGTTACAAAACATTCTTTGATAATGCCCTGATAATGTCATACTTTTGAATGAATTGGTTGGTGTTTGTTCAGTACGACGATGATAATACAACAGCACTGAGTGAGGTTTAGTTTATTTGCGGTGTTGCGGTGTAGAAGGTAGAATCATATGATGTCGGTGAGTGAGTAAAAATTTTTGAAGCTTTTTTCAATTGTGCATAAATGTAATGTGTGTGCGCATGTGTACATCGCATGTGTACTTTTCTATGTACCTAACTACATAATTTACAAGTCTCTCTTTCTGATGCATAATTACAATTTTTAACAACCACAATAGAAAACCACTACGTAGAACTATTCTCTAACTTACCAAGTCTGTATTTCAAACATTTTGCTATGCCAAAAAGTGCATAAAGTTTTGTGAGTTAGAAAAAAGGCTACAAAATTAACATAGACTGAAAGTAGGCAGAGCAAAAATACACCTGTGATAGGTTGAGCGAGCCGTAACAGCATTGCGGATGCGCGCACAAACGATAGGTATCGATCGGACGAGAATACGAATGCGAAGGCAATAACATATAACCTACCTATGCAAAAAATAAATGGTTAACAATACTTAACCTTAGTGGTATAACAGCTTCTCTGCTTTGTCACACATTAATTCTTCGTGTCGGAGACAAAACAACGATTATGGAGTTTATCTCATCATATTTGTAAATCACATCTTTTCTTTTCGACTTTACGACGAATAACTAGAAAAAATAAATCAAATAACGATGATATTTTAAGGAAGACTACGAAAAAGAAAAAGCGAAAAAAAGTTCAAGAGAGGGTAGTAGAATTGTTCTTCGAGGCTAGTTATGTTTTTTCTTCTATGTGTGCCGAATAATCGCAAACTTCTTCATTAGCTCTTTTTTAATTTTAACAAAGCTTAAAATATACTAAATACGTTGGAATAACAGATCGTCGTAATATGAAGGTTAGCAGAGTGTGAGATTTTTCGTTTTCTTGAGCAGCGATGTGTGCATATCAACGCCAAAAATTCAGATAACAAACCGTACAAAGTGGAAAAACTTACCAAATCGTGTGGAGAAACGGTGGGAAGGAAAGTTGAGGTAAGTTAGAGTGCGCGGAAAAGCGCAGTGGATAAAAGTGCCATGCAATACATGTGGTCACGAGTCGACCCAGCAATTCGACGTGACCAAGCCGCCATTCATTCAGTGGAGGCGAATTCGTACAAGATTTATTTGTTAGGCAATTAATACTATACCTCGTATATTAAAAGGTCATAACGAATTATTTTCTGGACCAAATATGTATTGGGTCAATTTTAGTAAATGAAAAAAAAAGTAAAAAATTAATGAATTTCGAATGCGTGGCGTATCTCTAAGGATTGTTCAACGCCAAACGTTTCAAGCTTATGGAACGTGTGCGTTTGTTTTCTTCTGGAATAGAAATGGGTAATTGAATTGGCCATGTGCACTGCTTTTACCTTGTATCCATTTACAGATCTACACATATTGCTGGAAAATTTTGATAGCTGTGCTAGAGTTCTCTCACATATTCATTCAAATGGAGTCGCTATTCTTTGTAGATCGAAGGAGGCTTGTCCCAATAAATCTGGCACCAATCTGCCGATTTCGGATGGTTGTGAGGGTTGGCTGGCCCTAGGCGTGGAAAACTACACTTATTATGCATGTGTTTTACAACATCTTCAACCACTACCCTTCCAATGCCCGAAAATGAACCGTCCAAATAAAATTGTAGGCTTATTGCTGCTCACATGTGTGAATAATGATGGAAGCAATTTTTAGGGCGAAAACAGAAAGGAATGTGGTGAAGTAGCAGTTGACATTGACAAATCTCAGGAACGTAGAGGAATCGTGGTTGAAAAAGAGAGAAGAAAAAAACTGAAACAAGAACGAAAGTCTCGCAGTGCCGATAGAGCACAAAGGCGTAGTGAAGTTAGCAACAACGAGAATGCATCGATGTTAAAAACACGGAACGATAAGTCCTTCTACGATGTACCGAAAGCGAAAAGTCTATGCAGAATGCAGAATGTCGATGATGAGCCGCAAGCAAAATCATTGAAACGATCGACAGAGAGGCTCTCAATTTCGCTATCAACAGATAATCGCTCTATTTGGGCTCAAAACCTCTTGATGCACGTGGTTTGTCTTTTTTATATTATTATTCTACTATGAACCGCCATGGAAGACAGCCTGTAAAAATCTACATAACAAAAAGAAAGGAACACGTTTAAGAACAATGTAAAATTTTAGAATATAACATCGTTAAGAAAAGAATTCATTCAAAATAAGAGAAATTCGCAAACGAACTACACATTTGAACACTGCAAGTGAAATATGACGAAGAACAGGTGTATTTATAATAGAAGAATAAAGTAGTGGTTTTATTATTAGTACTTAAATTTGTGCTTTCGATAAATAAAATTTGCTAAAGACTAGTAACTATAGCGACTCTTTCTTAGGCTTAGACAAGTTAATCGAACTATACTTTTTATTATACATGTTACATCACCCGATATCTCATATTTGCTAATACCAATACTTGCTCCATCGGAATCGCCTCCAACCACTAGTCTTTGAATTTGGGGGTAGATTCAGCTGATCCTTGAGGGTTTTAGTATTCTTTATGAAAGTGGTAAAATACGGATCGAATATCTCTTCGTTATCCTGGGACAGCTCTGAGGAGCGTTCTCATGTCTTAAACATAGGCAGTCACCAGTCCATTATTAATCATTCTTCGTGCGAAAAAACAAATAAGGCTAGATTTTCCCAAGACCTTCCAGTGCCGGTATGTCTTTTAAAGCTTTCTCAGTTATTCGTTTCATCAACTATATTACTGCAGGATAATGGTGATTGTCGCCTGAAATCTGACGGAACATGCTTGAATGCTGCTAATGAAGCACCTTCAGAAAGCAACAACGGCGCGGTTGGTATAATCACAAGTATTTCGTTCTATCATTATTAAACGATTGAATATCTTGTTCCAGGTTTCCGTTAGTACTAAAATCGTAAACAAGGAAAATAACGAGTGATGTTACCAATAAAGACTACGATCACATGCTATTAGACATGCAAAAAGTGATTAAGAACTTTCTTGGAACTGTTACTGTATGTTTTAAGCTTCCTGAGGCGTTCAAATTTCAGCTTAATTTGAGTCATAGTTGGAGTACTCCCAAGCGGATTCTGGATTCATCGTATGTTACCAACGAACCGACAAACCCTTCTCTTTCATCTTCAGGAGTCGTACAAACGAGCACTCCTATTTGTGTGTTACTGCATTTTCATATTAATTCTATAGCCATCCACTGCATATTCACTCTTTTACATATATATATATATATATATATATATACGTATGCACACGTACATACATGTGTATATACATATATATATGCATATATATACATATATGTGTATATATACATATATGTTTTTTAGCCTTAATAGCCAAAGCTACATCTCGACATCATGATCTTGCTAAAGAATTCCATGGTATATCTCTGATCCTGCCTGAAGGTAATTTACATGGAAAAATTGGCTTTAGTTCGGGTTCCTTTTATGTGTATAGAGTTGTTTTTTCTTTTTAGCTTCATCTACACTTGATGAGCACTCTGTTGCGGAAACCACGGGATCGCTTCATTTAAGTATAAGGACAATTCAAGAGGTTTTAAAGGAATACCTTTGATCCTAACGAAGAGTGTATCTTCGATAATCAAAAATTCTGAAACGAGTATTTATTGTCTTAACTTAAGCAAGAAGTATATTTAAAAGTGACTATTACACATAAGTTAGGTTAGTAAATTCTTGCGAAACATTGATAACCCTGGCATGAAAAACAGCATAGTTTTTCTCAGTTATTTATTCGTTAAAAAAAAGATCGCGGTGTTTGAGTTCTTGGAAGAACGGTGGAATTATCTCTAATGTCGAATCTTTTAACCCGTTTATGAAAATGTTTCTTATTAGTCGGACACCTTTCCAGAATTAAAAACGAAAAATTTTTCAGAAACAACCCTCTGGTGCTTCCACAGAATCGTTAATGAAGGTGTTGGAAGAGCATAGAAAAAGTCGAGTGAAGGCACGAAAAGCTCATAATCACCTTTTTGCGCCTCCGGTTTCATATATGTCAGTGCATATATCTTAAATTAGTAAAAAAGGTGCATTCACACTGCTCTATTTAAGTAAACCATCATTGCCGTGTACCTCGCGTAATCTCTCTTCCACTAAATCATGTAGCAGTGGTGGAATCATGGTAGGAGCTGTCTTTTATAGTTGCCGCAATAACATTGCGCAATATATTTGTAGTTTAGGCTGGATTCGCTGTGGCAGAAAATGCTTTGGTAGGTTAAGTTTCAAGTGTTTCTGTAAAGGCTGTCTTCCTGATTTATTTTCAAGGCTAACATATTCTGTTCAGGATAAAACTACAGATATGAATAAGACAATTGTTCCTGACAATGAAATGGTTTCAAAGGTTTCTGCCACATTGACGGTTGTTCTTTGATTTTATTTTGCTATCGTTCTATTTAGCATGATTCATTTTCCTTTCAGCTCTTTATTTTGCTCGCCCACCCACTACTTTTTTATTGCTCTTCTCCATATATTTAATCTATACAGCTTCCCGATGCAGACGTTATATCACGCGTCGCCTGAGAAGCTTATTTTGTACAAATTAAAGTTTGCAAAATTTTTTTGCAAACGGGTTAGTTCTTTTCGCGACGGAACTGTTCTAAGAAGAGGAAACTAAGAGTACCAGCTTATAATTATGATTCCATATGTTTTATCATTGAAGACATTAGAGATACTCGACTCTATCGTAACAACTCGTATAACCTAAACGTTTTGCCATCAACTTTTGAACCTTTTGGTATACCATTTATATATATACTTGTGGAGTTTGTATATATGTATATATACATACAAACAAACATATATACAAACATATATACATATACATTTATATATTTATAATATATATACATATATATAACCTCAGGAGGGGCTGGTGTAGAGCAGTGATTAGAGGTGAATTTGCAATATGCACTGTATCGAACAAAGGTTCGATCCCTTCATCTAAGGTCACCATGCCTTCATCTCTCCGTGGATGACGAGTTGGTTAAAACTTGTTTGGAAGGATAAAAGCACTAACTTGAAACATCATTGGGCCACCTTTGGCTAGTGTATAGGCCAAATACGCATTCAATCATTCCTATGATGGTTGATGGAATCGACCACATGCCACTTCCTTCATGGTCTAATCAAAGCCGAATAGTTAATCCTTTACCTAAGGAGCTTCTACTCACCAATTTGAAAACTCTTTGAGCTTGTGCAATCTTTCCAGCGTCCTAGAGAGGTTTTCAAACAGGAAATTTTCTCTACTGAAGCAAAGTTAGCAATTCGCATATTGTTTAGAAGACATTTTAAAAGTCTCCAGTTCTACTTTCATTGTAAGCTAAGTAAGACAGATTTTCAAATTTATCTCTTGATGGGATTTGGGATTCAAGAGGATGGAATACATAAGCGAAGTTTGGAATTCCTCTTAATAGTGTTAACAGTTGTTATGTGAAGGCACAGTCTAATAAATATGTTCATCTCTTCAAAAGATGTTGGTACCTCGATTCTGATTCGTCGCCTGCCCAAGCCACTTTACTTTCACAACGAGATATTAGAAGTACTCCAAAAATTCTTAAAGTTCTGTTCATTCTCCCAGAAGCTGCAGTCCATTGCAAAATCTGTTCTCGATAATCCAAGTGTCGTGATGCATCATATTGCTCCACCACTGAAGTCATCTTTGTCCTTCTATGTACCTCTCTTTACTTTCTTCGCATATGAGAAACACTGGATGTTTCTGTGGCTTATGAATTGTATTTTTTACACTCGTTGAACAATTCGAAAAAGTTCAGTTCTCTTCGGCCGACATAACACAAGCGTTTATTTGAACATACAATTTAACATCCAGTTCAACTGTATCACCTGTATTCCCGTTGATCTTCGATTGAATCAAGCGGGCGCCAGTAATTCCTCCATCTGTCCCCTGTCGCGTGCAAGAGTGGGTCCAAAGGGTTCTGCTCGCTCTAGGGACACGTTGAGCATCATACCATTCGTTCAGCGTGTTTGTAAAGAACTCTGAAGAATCGGGTCGGTGGTCTTCCTGTTGTGCGCTTGATATCCCGAGGAATCCAATCCGTGGCGGCTCTTGTCCATCGGTTGCCATTTCGTCGCATCACGTGCCCGGCCCACCTTATTTTTGACATTTTGGCGTAAAGGACGGCGTCTCTAATTTTCGATCGTTGACGTAGGTCCGAGCTTCGTATTCCCTCTCTCACTTGCGTGACACGCGACACTCCTAGCATCGCCCTTTCGCTGAGTGTTCTTTCATCCTCCCTACGTAGCGATCAGTTCTCTGATGCGTATGTTAATGCAGGAAGCATCGTTGATTCAAAAATGTGGGCACGGAGTCGAGTGTTCTTCATCCTCTTCACTACATCCTCGATGCTCTTAAAAGCTCCCTAAGCTGCTCTCTTCCTCCTGCTCAGCTATGGAGCTACGTCATTCATCATTTGAGTTCTCGAGTTCTTCTAGGTACACATAACTGTTGCATTCGGAGATATTTGTTCCGTTGAGCTTAAATGGGGCCTTTGAGACCGATCCGTTTTCATGAATACCGTTTTCGTCATGTATAGTCGAAGACCAATACTTCCACATACTCGGTCAATGTCGGCAAGCATTCGTTCCGCCTGACTGATGTTTGATTTTATAAGGACGATATCATCAGCAAAGCGAAGATGGTGTAGTTGCCGACCATCATTTTTCACTCTTTCATTGTCCCATTCCAATTTTCGCATAACGTCTTCGAGCTCGATGTGAAAAGTTTTGGCGACATTGTGTCGCCTTGTCGAACACCCCTCTTTACGTTCATTTTAATTGCGTTGTAAAATGGCGATACGGTATTCTATTCGTGAAATTCTTCTATAGCTCACGAAGGAGTGGTGTTTGGGTAGCGACGCCCTGGTTTCCCAGAGCTTCTATAACCGCTTCTGTCTCAACGGAGTCAAAGGCTTTCCTCAAGTCGATGAAAGTGAGACAGAGCGGTCTTTTATACTCTCGTGATAGTTCGATGAGCCTCGTTATTGTGTGTATGTGGTCTATCGTACTGAATCCTTTTCGGAACCCTGCTTCCTCGCATGGCTGTACCTCGTCCAATGTTCTGTCCATCCTGTTGAGAATGACTCTAGTAAAGAGTTTATTTACGACGGACAGCAGGCAGATTGGGCGATAGTTGCCAATGTCGTGGAGGTCTCCCTTTTTGTACAACAACACGGTTTTGCTGGTCTTCCATTGTTTGGAACCTTGCATTCTGACAGGTAGCCTGCGAAGAGACGAGCCAGTGCATTTGCACACCCAAATCGGTTATGCAAAATCTTCGGTTTACTATGATGTGGTCTATTTCACTATGGTACTCTCCATTGGGGGATTCCCACGTCCAGCGTTGAGAGAGGGGCTTTTGGAACTGTGAGTTACCATGGATTGTCTTGGTCGTCATGATAAACTCGGATAGCCTCTCTCCCTGTTCGGTCCAATCTTAGCGTTGAAGTCGCCAATTATGACTTTGAAGGACGTATGATCTTCTCTGTAGAACTTCTCCAAGTCCATATAAAACGCTTCGACCTCATCTTCGTCGTAGCTTGAGGTAGCTGCGTAGACGACGTAGATAATTAGAGCCGACATAGGCCCACATCTCTTCAACCTTAACCGTCCGATTCGGGTTGTTAGTTGTTTAAACGATTCGATGTTCATGGCCAAACTCGTGTTGACGAGGACACCAACGCCTCCAACTCCTCTATTGTCGCATGTTCCAAGGAAGAGTTCTTTTCCAGAATCATAAACGGCGTTAAAGGGATGATGTCTCCTCGTCTCAGCCAGTCCGATGTCGTCGTATCTGATCTTTCTGGCCTGCATCAGCAAGTCCTCAACAGCGGACTCAGATGCAAGCGATCTTGCGTTGTAGGTACAGATCGTCACCTTAGTCCTATCACATTTAGGTAGCCCAGATAGCCCTGAGATTGTAGCAGCCTCTCCGTACTCGTCCTACCCAACGCTGCCTTATCGGGGGCTCTTTCGTGGTCAGGGGAATGACTTTCATTTATTTTACTCTGTTTGGCATCTTTTGTACCCATGGGGTAGCTTGCGGGGCTCTAACCATGGGGCTGAATATACTAATGAGTAGCTTGCCAGTCTTTCCCAGAGTTCATTGGAGTTGAGTGGACAGGACTCCTAACCGCCTCCCATTTACTTCCTAGTCACTCGCTTGCAGGCTTTTGGCCGAATTGACTTGTAGAATACAATTTGCACTGTCAGATCTGCGCAGCAGAAAAAGAGTGTTCATCCCTTTGATCCACCTGCTGCTCTGGGAAGCACAAGGTCGCTTTTGGTTCGCGTTTGACCCCCTATCCGCCACCTGGGGACGCGCCACGTAGCCTCACGACTAACCGGCTCGAGATCCATCAGTGAGGAAAAACCTCAGTGAGTGGAAATCCGTGGAACATCCAGTTATTACAAGCAATTGGTTGTTTTTCATTTGAAATCTCTTTTAAGAATCATAGTTGTAGTACTGAATTTATAAGAGGGTAGAGTTTTTGGCGTTGGTCAATAACTTTGGGATTTACAATCTATTACGCTGAGCCTCGAACAGGTAAAATATTTGCCCTATACGATCTTGCGTGGCCTACCGATGTTTCCAGGTAATGTTTTTTTTTGGAACCACTTTCCTGATCTCAAAGGATGGAGAGTTCGGTTTGTTTGGAGCGCGAGATCGAGCCAAGCCTCGTTTATTATAGGGTTCCTAGGCGATAAATACTTTTCTTTAAAGTGGATAGTTGTAAATGTTGTATAAAATTGGAGAAATATACTATATGTGTTGCAAAATCGACCGCCAAAGGCGACAGCAACGTATTTCAATAGAAACATGGAAAACTAAATAGATAAGCCAAATTGTAGAGCCGAATACACAAATAAGGGGCGGGCTATTGCGAAACTACAGTGAAAATCATGAGTCACATATTATTCGTTGCGTGAGAGATGAGAAATTATACGTTGTTCCATGGGCTTGACACAAAAATTTAGACGTTGTACACGTTGTCTTAGGTGGGTTAAAAAAGAGATTAGATCAAGACGAACTGGAAATATATCTGGCTAAAAATTCACCTCTCAAAATGCTTTACATGGTGAAGACTCTACTCCGAAGCGAATGGTACCGCCAACATTCATTTGAATATTATTTCCTTCTCGGTTTCTTTTTGATTTTCTTTTTTTTATTTCCTAATGTATACATTTTAGAAAATGGATCATGGTGCTGCTTGTAATCAAGGGAAGGTTACATGCGAGGGAGAGGTGCGTTGTGAGGCGGTTTTTTTGCTTTTATGATTTTAGTAGTTCCTCTTTCTCTTACAATATTCGTTCCTGGTGGTGATCCTTTTCGAGCATCGCGACGCTTGCGTGTGTTATTCTATAAAATACAAACGTACAAATCTTTTGAAGTTGCAACTACAACTGGGTGGCTTAAGCCACAATCATTATTGTCAGCCATCCCAATGTTCACCTTAAAGCTCTCTTGCATCTTATTCTGTCTCTCTGATATCTTTATGGGCCATTTATAATGAATAGAAGAATGATTGTAAAGTTGCATTCAAACCCCGTATACAATCCATTTTCCATCCTTGGATTAGGGTTATAAGGCAACGAAAGCAATAAAGGGAAAGCTAGGCAAGTACGATCTAATTAGCAAGCACTCTATGTATAATAAGTAAACAATTAGTATTTGTGTATAAATTTTTGTGCTCGCTCTCATCAACTTCCGTGCTGTTGTTTGCTTGTTTATTAGCTATTCAAGCTGTTTTTCATACATATTTTGGTAATTGTACGCATATCTCTATGATGACACTTCACTCCGTTAGCTGCATAGTACTATATGTTGCGTCCTATTGCTGTTTGTGAGTAAATGTAAGCCAAAACCAACTATGTATTTTTTATGATCAAAGATATAATTCCTATATCTGTTGTGCTGGGATGGTTTGCACACAACATACATTAGTCATAATCATTCTTGATTCTGTGTATACTGGTTGATTCTATGATTGGGAAGAAGTGGGGAGACACTTCAGAGCTTGAAGAAGTAAGTCCACGTATACTCTTCAAAGGTCGGTAAGGCAACTAATAGGTTTGCTAAGTTCCCCAGAGAGCGGCTCGTAGCTGTTTTTGGTCGTTATTCACTTCTTTCGTATGCCCCATACAACCTAATGACGTGCGAGTGAATGAAGTTGACGAATATATCTTTAGTTGAGCTCTCGACCGCATTCCTCTGCAAGATCATCTAGCTCTTTATCTACAAACGCTATGGTTCCATGCTTTTCACAACTGACTTCTAATCCGACGCGGAGGTTTTTTTTTCACTTACCAATAAGAATTTTATGACAGCTTTATTTTCTGAAAATTGAGATTTAGGTCTGTGCTTTATATCCCTCAACTCGAAGTAGCGTTCGGTTTCGTAGCTATTGGAGATACAGCTGTTTCGAACGTTGATGTTACCAATCGTACAGATACCTCTCTTCGAATAAGGGCGAAGCTCAGTCATTCTGGACCACCTTTTACTGTACACTAGTTATTTTCTAAAATCTTTCCTATCACTATTCAATGCTCTAATGAAGAACGACTATATTGGTTGCAGCTCTTGGACAGCCAAATCTTACTTCTGGATGCACGTCGTACTGTTCCGCTTCGAATTGAATTTTCCCCGTCTCAGATTGCTCGATTCTATACAAATCTTCTGATTGCGGTGGAGGGAGGAGGTGGACCTCAAATGAACTATAGGGTATTCTTTTTTTTCTTATAAGCTTTTATTTATAGATAATGTTTCATTGTTTCTTTTCTTTTCTTAAATCTTTGTTGTGTAACTTCAATGGTGTTAATTTCATTTTTATGGTTACTTTCAGCTGAAATAAACTCTTAATTTTTCTTTCTACTTTTTTAATACACTTCTACATAAAGTATTATTTCTTTTAAGATGCCGGTTCGAGGACTGGGTGGAGCTGCAGTTGTTAGAGTGAAGGCCAGAGATGACCTACGTATTTCACGAAATGGAACTTATATCTTACAGTCTTGTCATGAATCAACTTTCTCATTTTCGTTGACAAACTCAGGAAACCGGTTTGTTACTAACAACCGTTGTTGATTCAGAAGCTATTGGAAGAGCATTGTATGTGATTATATCTTATATGATTCATTATAAAACTTGAACTTTTAGACGAGCGTTTTCCCGTGTAGTCGTTTTATGCACTACAGAATCTGGCGCTCTGGAACACATTCCTGCTGATATTCGTCCAGCTCCTGGAATTGTGATAGATCGTGGTGACTCTAAGGAAAGGATATTCACTGTTATTTATTTTGCTTACGTCTTGTTTTTATTTTCATTTAAATGTCCTCTGTAGTAACACATTTAGATATGTGGTCGTAAACAAAATTCACTTAAAACTTATAATTATGATTTTATCCTGAAGAAAAATTTATCGTAACGCTCATCTAACTTTTCAAAAAATTTTGACGCGCTTAATATCGCCTACAGTTATTTTAGCCTTTTTAAGCTGGTTTCCATACGTCTCCATTCTCCCATATCTTCAATGAACTCAATTGTCTCTACTGCGTCAACAGCAGTAAGCATTTTTGCATACCTGTATTTCTGTACTCCCTTTTGGTTTCGAAACTTATTAGATCCATTTAAAGTAGTTTTGTTGTAGCAACAGCGAACAGCTAGTGAGCTTCAAGTGATGGCATATTGGGGAGAAGAACGCACTCGTCAACGACTAAGATGGTTGATTTACTTTCTCCTCATTCTTCTTTTTTGAGACATGAATATGGTGTTTTCATATCCTTACGTTTCACTATTTTTTACTTTCTTAAAGGTATCTCTGTCATTTCAGAATAGTTTTGTACATATTTCTTACTTGTATTTTTTATAGCTCACGAAGTTTTAGTTTCGAGAAATTGAAAGACATTTCACATCTGTGTGAAGGGATTCGTTTTACGGATGCTTTTCTTGGTGAAGAGTTATCATTCTGCCCTCCTGAAGACCATCCCATTACCAAAGAGGACGTGCGACTTTTCGATCAGAAGCTGAGGATGTCTACTATATATGTGAGTCGGTAATTTTTCGCAATGTCTGGTTTTCATAGCTGTATTATTTGTAGGTTTGCTCCCAGCTAGTTCGCCTAAGGCAATCATTGGCCTCGAGCTATTCAACATCGTTTGAGAGGAGCCTTCAACCAGAAGACACTTTTTGCGAGGAATCTACTTACAAAGTAGCTGTTCCTGACCAAACGCTGCAATAGATGGGATCAAATCTTATATTTAACTAGAGATTTTCTAATTTCTTATTTCGATCTCTGGATCTCTTTCACGATGTATGGTTAGAGGGTGATATAAAAGCTGTGTTTTTGTGATACATTTCGTTCCAACGCTGGAAATGCGTTTAATGTAATGTCATATTTGAAAAAAGTGAATTCAAGAGGCAAATGATGCTGTCGACATACTCTTATGGTCCTGAATACGGCCTGGATGTGGTCCATACAACAGGTTTCATGACGGAATCCTGATTGCTGTTGTTGTGACTCAAAGTTCACGATATGCAGAAGAGGGTAATCTTCGTGTAAAAATTGTAGAGAACACTCAACAAGCGTATCGGACAGTACTGATGAAGAATTCTTTTGCAACCTAAGGAGGAGGAGCGTGCGCGAGATCGACTATCTAGGATCCTTTCCTTTGAAAGTAAGACGTCATATGGCTTGTGGCTTTCAACAGAAAGAATTTTGTAATGATTTTATTTGGCAATCAATGACGGAGTCACTGACCTATCTGTGAATAAATGAATAAGGATAGGTTGAGTCTCATGTGTAGATGGAAACGAATAACGCAGAAAATTATAAAATAGTTCTACAATTCTCAATTGATCTCAAAAAGAATCCTGAATGGTTACAATACACTACTTTCGTGGAGTGTTGCTATAGTTGAAAGTGTTCAAATGGCATTTGCAATACATCTGATTTAAATACTAATGGTGCGCGTGTAGCGTAGTAGTTAGAGGTGGCCTGCAATACGCTTTCCAACAATCCTTGGTTCGATCCCATACCCAGGCACACTAAACCTTCCATTCCGCTGGAATCGGTATATTGGTACCAGACTTGGTTGAGAGGATAAGCACACTGACGTGATAGATCGGTAGGCCACCGAAAGTCATTTTATTGGCAAATATATGCATTTATTAATCTCTACAATGCTTGATGAAGTCGAATGCATAGCGCGAGACTGATCAGCACTGATTGATTGTCCTTTATTTTTCAAATAATAACAAAAACCACAACAATCTTTGGTATTTCGTACTTGGCAAGAAAACGGAAATATCGATGAAAAAAAAAACATAAAAAAACCAAAGTGTGCATAGGATGAGACCGATGTCAAATAATATTGTGGTTTAATGAAACGAAGAAAAAACTCGAAAGAATCTAAAATGCCCAACTAATTTATGTGTGTAGGGTGGATACATATTAGAAAGGTATTTCTTCGCGATTCTTTTTATCCGTTTGCTAGCCTTAATAAAAGAACTAATTTACGTGGAAATTGTTTTGAAATTAGCAACATTGTCGCTTTTTAGATCCATGTTATATGGCTTTGGACAATTAGATCAAATTTGCCACACATTTTAAAAGGGCAACCAGAAACAGTCAATTATTTTGTACAAAAATCCTCGACAAAATCTGGTACCTGTAACGCTGTAGATTCTCGACTAATAGATTTACGTAACCTCACATACGAATCATTTCACATCGGATCTCTGGCTAACCGATTACCATTTTTTCGCAGGAATCTCGAAAGCTACTACTACTAAGAAGTCTTTAACAACTAGACCGCTGCTGAAAACGTTTTCAGGAAAATCGTCGATTTCAAGACGTCAAAATGCTATGCGAACAAAAGAAAAGTGTCTCGTTGGTAGAATTAGTAGATTCCAACTGTTCCTTTTTTCAGAGTAGCCATGTTGTGTTTGATAGGGATTATATCATTTTAAAAGTAAATTATGACCTTTATAAATAAATCGTCTACAATCCATCGTTATTTTATCACCTGAGATTGTTTTCATGAGAGCAGCGATTTGAATCTTCCGATTTGTTAACAGACGAAACTGCTCGACAACAATGTTACAAACCAAATTCAAGGTTTAAGGGCTTCGTTGGTCTGGTGCCGCATTGAACCAGTAAGGTTATTATGTTGTTAAATGGTTAGGAAAGTGTAATCTTCTGGAATTTACTAAAGAGACATCTGGGTAAAAATATGAAGGATATTGATACTTATACTACTTCATAATTGAAAATTAAACAATTGTTGTTCAACCCTTAAGTAGTCGCCAGTTATGCGGATTTGAAGAAGCCAATTGGTCCTGAACAAGTCTGGTACCAATTCTCCGACCCGAATCCGGAGGGATGATAGGCTTAATGGTCCTCGTGTATGATCGAACCAATACCTTTCTTTTGCTGAACAGTATCACTTCTAATGTGTTATCAATTCCTAATTTTAATAGTACTCTATGAAATTTAATGAATAAATTGAATGGATTCTGCTGCCTAGAATATAGCTTTTCGGTTCGCTTCCTTAACACAAAAACGCCATGTGTACCAAAATCGGTATACACCCCTTGAAAGATTCCCAGAGGTTTTCTTACCGCACTTCTTGAAATCACTAGAAAAGAAAATTCGACGTAAATCGTATGTCCGGAATAGCTCTTCGAAAACTGTTCTCTCTCCTAATAATTTATAAAAAACCTCCATTTAGAGCAGCTCAATTTGGGACAAGAGTGTATTGCTTTTTAAGAGAATATACACTACAGATTATGGCCAATGAGAAAACGCAGATATTCCCTTGTTTAGACATTGAGGTTCATTACCTTAGGACAGCTTTTCACTATGATGTAATAATGGTTAAGTTAATAATAAGTAATAATAATTAAGTGTTTCTTTTCACGACAGTGAAATTATTGGAAATAATTTGGATACATAACAGCATCATTGCAGTTCTTTGAGAATTCTTCTTCAGACTGTTCAGACATTAGGGGTGAGAAGATTTTCTGTTTGGAAACAATTATTAATTCTTATTACCACCAATTTTTATTGCTGGTTTAGACCCTTACTGTTCGAGAACATACATATATGCGATATTATAGTACAGCCCATAAGATAGGTCCTTCTATGCAGTAAGTCCTCAGCCAAAGGAATACTTGTATACCAACACTATCGGTGTACAAATGCCTTCTCTTATTTAGAAATTCGTACATAAAGTACATCATTATGGAATGCACTACATCTGCACTAAAATTCAGTACATCCTGAATAACTTGTGAATTCTGAAGAACTTGGTTTTGTTCTTGGATCTCTTATGTGAGATGTACTGGTAGAAAGCTGTCACAATGAATTGTCACATTGTCATACGTCAGCAAAATGGAGATTTGCCATCGGACATCCAAATCACTTTCTTGACATAAAAGGCCAATGACACAATGAGATGGCATGATGAATGTTTTAAAGTGAAATAAGCTTAAAATGAAAAGTACACACACCTTAGAAAACTTACTAGTACTTTCCTACTTTGGTAGATCACTTTTTACAGATAAATAACTGGTGTTATTAAAAATTTTGCATCGTCCATGTAATGTATGTGTAAAACATGTAATGTATAATATTTTGTATTTGTATTACATTATTTTATTTATTTATATTTATTTATTATATTATTTTGCATTTGCCCTCAGGGCAGAGACGGTGATTGCATGATCTCAGGTACAGTGTACCTGATTTCTTGCAAAACTTGCGGAGACGAATATATTGGCGAAACGGGAAGACCTCTTTGTGTCCGCATAGAAGAACACCTAGATGGAAAATTTAAAAGCAAAACGAGTACTCCACTAGGCACGCATAGGACACAAAGACACAACGGAGAGGATTTTGATGTTAAGGTTAATATTCTTGCGCAAGAAACTAGCATATCGACGCGCAGGGTTCTTGAGGCATTTTGGATTAACTTCAAAAACCCAAATATGAACCGCAAGGAAGAGTGCCTCCTAATCACACGTGATTTCGCACAAATATATCAGATTGATCTTCTAGTCTGATAAAGGGGCACTCTAGAAGGAAGTGTACCTCATTCCTCTTCCGCAGACACAACCTAGCGGTTGGTCGAAGGCAGAGAAGTGGTGAGTATTCGATGTTATTCACGCGGTTAGGACTTGGTTTTTGAGTTTCTCTGTTTGAGTTATTGACGTGTTTGGCTTGGTAGATCGCTGTCAGTCGACCTTTCCAGGCTCTGAAGAAGGCGACACGGCCGAAAAGTCAGCCTCATAATAAACTTAACAACCTCGCGCTCGTTCAAAGAAGAAGAATCAAGAAGTATTAAACAATGCCGAGGTTAAAAGACAGTCGGTCTTGGAAATTGTGGAATTATAACTTTATTACCTAAGCTTTATAACTTTAAGTGATATCAAGCTTCTTGCACAAATTTTTGGCTAGTAACAATAAGGATGATGCTCTTAGAAATGCATATTAGTTGACTCAGTCTTCCTCATTGATAATGATGTAAGGTGTGACACAGGCTGAAACTTATAGGAATGATAGAACAAAATTCTAATAAAGAATACTACCATGATATTCGTCCAAGCAGGCATTACGTTCATTTGGTGTGTTTCGGAAGTAAGCTCACAAGCAATGAGCATAAGCTTTTTACGGATTTTCCTCGCTAACGAGTATGTGGTCTTCGAACTTTCGGCAGATGAGTAATGTTATTGCTAACAAATATTTGAGAAACTCAGTTGAGAAAAACACTACATATGTTATACTCTTTTCATAGTGTTTTGTATATATCACCTTTTTTACAGAATGGGTGAAATCTGATTTTTACAGGCACCAAGAGATCAGTATCGCCTCTTATAACTCAGCTCTGGCTTGCAGTTTTGTGGAAGCTCATCTGTGAAATAACGAGGAGAAATGTAACAAAAATATTTTTAAAAATTTAATCATATAGATAATGATGTATAATAATGCTAAAATTTGAAAGAGAAAACGTTCTTCCAAGAACTTGGAGTGAATACTTTTTAAATCATGAATTTACCTCAAACGAGTTCGAAATCATAGCACGATACCCAACGAAGCAAGCTTTACATCTACTGTTTAGTCTATAATTGAACAATTTATTTGATTGAAACAACTGCGCAAAAGCAACAAACAAACATAAACTAACAATTTACTATTTATCCCCGTCGAAGACGCTTCTATTCACGTAGACTTAGAGCCTGAGGAGTTTTGTTTCAATATTAATACACTTTATATCGGTGGAACATTCTATCGATATGCTGTTTTTTCAATACTTTATATTATTGTAGTATAATGAAGCCAAAGATTGTAGTGAATAACTTCTCACAGTTTCAAATTACTTTATTAATTACATTTCTGGTTGGTTTCATGCAAAAACATACAAGCGATATGACGGAATTAGTCGTCACAGCTGACACCACTTGCTCGCTAATTTCCGCTATTGCTGACAATGTGGCGCTGATCCAATGTTCAGTGTTCTCCTCCTTTTTCCCATTATCTTTTCTTTGATCTTGATTCTGTAAATTGATAAATATTGAACAAGGGAAGTAAAACTGAATCAAAGAACTAGAAAATGGATGTATTGCACTTATATCCTTAACCCCTCAAGAGGTAAGGGTGTATTTTTTTTGCTAAAGTGATTGTAGTTGCTTAGTCAAGAACGGTAGAGATAAAAAATCGATAGTATACCGTAATACTTGCTGACTTTCTAAGATTATGTCGCCATCTGCATTTAAGAGCTCACCTTAACGATCTCACTCGGTCTATATGCGAACACATCGTCCGCTTCATTCTAAAATGAACTAGAATAATTTGAAAGCAGAGTGATTTGATAAAACTTGCATGTTAAACTGAAGCATAGCTGTCTTGAGTTAGAGATTAATGGAATTAGTGACTATGTGCAAATTTTTGTTAGCTGCATAGATAAAAAGAAAGATTGTGACCTTGTGATTGAGTATGAAAGTCGTTACATCATTTGCCACCATTGACACGAGTAATTACGAGATTTATTTGAATAAAATTCATCTATTCACATAGAAAAGGCTATGATGGAAGATTTAAAAAAAATGCTCGTCAAAACTTCAGAAGTCTACGAAAAAAAATCAAATTATGTACATATAAGCATCACAAGACAAGAAATGTTGGAGGAAAGTGATAGTGATAGCACGAAATGCTACAGAAATCTTAACGAAAAAAAAGGAAGTAAACAAAGAACACGATGAATGTTGGGTGATCAAAAATTGCATTTAAGAACTGTTTATGAAATGTGAAAATTAAACCATTGAAATGATAATGTCTTCATGCAGATTCTTCTACCTTGACTGGCTTCAAAAAGCTTCTCCTTTGAAATGAATTTCCTCATATCTTTAGCCGACCAACGGTCTTTTCCTCGTGCCGTCAACGTTCTAAAAGAAATATGCTCTTCTTCCACGACTATCTTAAGACTTCGAAAATTATTTAAACAAGTAATTTTTCTGCTCAATTACTGAATAATAAAAATAGACTCCTATACAAGTTTTAAGCAATAGAAATGTAACATTTTTGTTTTGTCCTCAATGATTTACTTGTCGACCGGGATGAAAGCGCTCCTGATTGTCAAACTGTGATGTACAACAGAGTTTCTTCCGACAGATGATCGCCCAAATTGAAGACGAGTTTGAGATTTCCATCCAAAAACCAAGCTGTTATAAATTATTGAGAATAATAGCTATTTTCCTGTGAAGCATAGTCGTTAATTTGTAAACCTTGAGAAATTCCTAATAATGTTATAACGGGAAAAGAAAGAGATCTCACTAAACCAGCAACATACTCTTTATGTGTAACGGCAATATGAGACAATAGGCTTACTCTTGAATGTGTTGCAGCATGGAAGTGCCGAACTTGTCCTCAGGAAACCAAATGCACGAGCAATTACAACTATCTCAGATTTTAGCCGCTTAAATTAGATCTTAGTAATATTTCACGATTACTATGTAGCTCATGCTACTCGTTCGCAAGAGTTGGATAAAAAGTAAAGAAAAATAGAAGTCCGGAAGTCGACATTTTTAGTCAAACTTACCTTTTCATAAGTTTAAATGCTTTTTCACTAAACAACGTCCATCGTTTTGGTAGTGTCGGATTTTTATGCTTCAACCATTGCTCCCATTCCCAGTACTCCTTACACATGATAGACGCTTTTTGCCATAGGAATCGTCCTCTCAAGCAGTAGTAAAAGATAACACCTGAAGTGGCATGAAAATCAGTATGCCTTGCCATAGTTAGTCATTAAATTCTATATATTGTTCTTTCATTTTACTAAATGCTTCCTGAACCTTCTTCAAAATACTTTGCAAGCTCTCATATAACTTCAATTGTATATATGTTCTCCATTTCAAAAACTTGTTTTAAAAGCTACACTTCAAACATTGTTGTATTTTCTTATTGTGTTGTTAATTAGTGGTAATTATTAAACTTTTGAATGAAACGCGTGTCGTGTGGAAACCCCAGAGTGATATTAATGATTATGAACAGAAACCATAGATTCATCAAGTCAAGAAAAAGATTGATTTTGGCTTTGAAAACATAACAGAAGAACTGCTGTAGGTAAGAGAACACAAATACTTACCTTGAACCTATTCTTGAAAAAGGGCATAAAGTGTAGATCCTAGAAGTGCAAGAATGTTTACCATTTTGAATACAGACAATCTAAGAAACCATGGGCACGGCTTCAGTGACCGAGTTATAAAAAGTGGTTTCTACCTCATTTTTACAGAGAAGATCTAATCATGAAACTTAGCCATGTACGTTTTTTGTGCATTCGTCTGTTTACTATGTAACCATTCATGAAATGAGAAATTCCGTCTAAAAATAAGAACCGCACGTCTTTTTCAAGCAGCTCCTTACTGAGACTCCAGAAAGAGTGGACGGTGTCGTTTTGCCGAAGAGTGTCTAACTGACGCCCATAAAGAACGAGATTGATAACCTCACATGAAAACGGATCAACGAACTCCATCATCAAATCTTATCCACGATGATTCAGATGAGGGATAAAATCGACGAAATCGATTCCAAGCATAGCTAGTGAGGAATAGAACTTTCGTCACACTAAAGGAAAGCTTGAAGCACATTCCAGATAATGAAAGTGATGCTTGTAAACAGGAAATACTTTACACTACATTTTTCTTAACTAGGTAGGTTTAACAAAAACTTTTTAATCCAAAATTTAGTGGAAATTGTAAGAAGAATTATTAGTGATGTCGACGCCAAAAATACGATAATTATAAGAGGCTGAAGATTTATGATAATGTAACACACCAAGTCAGTCTAGCCGCTGGGTTAAACGGCAACTTACAAGCGGTAGCATCATAATATCAGATGAATTCATTTCAAAATCATGCAAAACCACTATGAATTGTTTCTATTGAACAGTTCCTGATCAATAGTACTCGCGATAATTCCTGATAAAAAAATTTCTTGCAATAATAAGTTAATAAAGCGAAGATAAAGTGGTATGCCTCGATCAATCCCTGAAGAATGCGCCATACAATCGACTTCATCAAGCATCGTAGAGGTAATTGAATGCATATTTGCTCCATACACTGATCTGCGGTGTCTTCCTATGTATCAAGTCGATGCCTTTACCCTCTCATTATCAATTTTCCGATCTCGGAGGTACAGAAGGATTGGTGAGCACGATGCGCTGAATCGAACCATCGATCGATCCAGTGTGAATTTCAGGACACATCTAATCGCTGCGCTACACTCGCCGACAAAATTATAAGAATTCGGAACGTAATAAATCTAAGGAACGGGCTATATTCACATCTATCTTCCCATCAAGGAAGAGAACTGCTAAATAGCAAGCTGAACTGCTTAAATACTATGCTGTCCAAACACATACATGCTCAAAGTCACGGCTGTTCGATAGCTGCGGATAAGATTTCGATAATCAGAGCTGAAGAGTTCCGAATATGACAGACTTGAAAAAGACAATTTATACTAACGTTCTATGTTTATATGTAAATTTCTTAAGCGCAATTTCCATCGGTTATAACTGGGCGGGATTTCGTTATGTTTCTCTGACTTTTGCATCTTAACGCAGTAATGATGCTCTTCTCTCGTCCTTCCTTTTATCCCTTCTCTGAAGAACTTTGCAAGATCGGCATGTTGCTCGCGCATCTCCGCGTTTGGGTATCTACCGGAGTGCTTCTGCCGACGGACTTGTGCTTTTAAATTATCGGCTTTATTAGCACTGACATGGAGACGTTGATTTAAAGAGTCTCTTCAACTGCTTGAGGTTTCGAGAAACCTTTTTTCTTCGGCATCATAAATCACTGAGGTATTCCAATCTCGGCCTATCTAGTGATACCGTTCTTAACCTTCTTAGCTAATATCACATCGTTAGTCAAAGATTCAGACGCAAGTGTGTATGCGTTGTAGCGACGTATGTACAATACGCCTTTATACTATCACCAGACCCTAGATGGCTAGAATGATGCTGAGATTTAGTGACCTTGTTTGGCTCATCCCACCCAAAGTTGCCTTATTATAAGTACTTTTGAGGTGATGAAAATAAGACATTTATTTTCGCTATTTTTGGCGACAGCTACCATTGGATCGTTTGCAAGACTCCGCCAAGGAAATTGATATTTCTACGAGCATAGCTCTTCGGACTTTTATACAGCATAAGTGAAGCGGAAATGCTAGACGTAAGGTTGCATACTTTGATACACGACAAACGGTATTAATAAAGGTAGAATAAAGCAGTTTCTAAAGCCATGTGTTCAGCAGATCTAGGAATAAGGGAGGACGGTATACTTAGATATCTAAGTGCGTAACTAACACACAGCAGATTCAATAGAAAAGAAAATGTTAGATGATTTAAAACGTCAAAATAGAAATGAAACTGAATCAGTTGAAGTTTGGACGACTGACTAACAGAGAATTGGTTAACATGATACAACTTCTTGTCTGCCATGGACAACAATATTGGAATAGGAGGCACTCAAAAATACCGTAACAAGATGAGGCTAAGAAGATTGTTAATTAACATTGTTAAAACGCGCAAATATAACCTTTTTCAACATGTTGCTAGAACAAAAAAGAAGGAAACCTTTCGAAAATAATCACAATAAAGAGGGAAAATCACTTAAGAATGCCGCAGATAAATGCTAAAAGAATACACCCGTTTAGAAGTCGTCACGTGTTTCTTGCACGCGAGCGCCAACAACAATTTATTGCAATTCAAACAGCTTGTGTTTTCCTTGTCACTAATGGTTTTCGCCCACACATACAAACAGTCATCAACAAATGAATTTACCAAAACCATAACAAACAATCAACAATCTACTTTTGAATATATTTAATTATTCTGAATCCTATAAAAAGAAAAAAAAGCAAATTCCTCTCCACAGTATCGAACGATATATGGTAGAAATGTGCTTAGCAAGAAACATAATACTGTTATTAATGTTAAAGGATAAAGGATGAAGTGGTTGACGTTGATCAATCCTTGGGATGCGCCATGCATTCGACTTCATTAGATATCATAGAGGTGATTGAATGCATATGTGGCCTATACAATGCCTTGCGGGGGCCAGCCGATGTGTCAAGGCAGTATTTTTATCCTCCCATACAATTCTGGTACCAATTTACCGACTCCGAAGAGATAGTACTCTTGGTGAGCCCGCCGCGCGGTATCGAATGCATTGTGCATTGCAGGGCGCCTCTAACCACTGCGCTACACGTGTCCGTTATTATCGTTACGTTTATCAGTCTAACGTGCCCTTCCTCATCTTCGAAGTGGGATTCTCCACGGTGAAAGTTTGAAACCAACGTTGCACTGTGCGTTTGTTAACAGCTCCTTGACCCCATGCGTTAATTGTGCTACTCTATGTCCCAGTCTGAAATCGTAGAAATAGACTTGTCGAAATTTTTCTTTTGACACCTGAAATTCTAACGTTTTAGATATGTCAAAAACATAATTGGCAGCATTAATTAATTATGAAATTAATTAAAACATATACAAGAAAAAGATATAGAGAGAGATAAGATAGGGGCACGTGTAGAGCAGTGGTTAGAGGTGTCCTTCAATACACACTTCATTCGATCCCACGCCCTGGGCTCACCAAACCTTCCATCCATCCGGTTCAGCAAACTGGTACCAGAATTGTATGGGAGGATATAAAAAACACTGAGTTGACACATCGCGCAGCACCTGCAAGTTATAGTATAGGCCAGACATCATTCAATCACTTCTACGATGTCCGATGAAGTCGAATGCATGGTGCATCTATTAGGGATTGATCAACGTCAACCACTTTATCCTCTATCCTTTTGTAGAAGAAAAATGACATTACGAAAGCAACATTATTCTCCGAACAACCTAATACATTACTAACTAATTATGTGAATAAATAATAAACCTGATTTTTCGTGAATGAAGTTCTAACTTTCTTTTCTTGGCAATTTTGGTCCACGAATTCAGCTTCGTCATTTCGAGCACACAGGTTTTTTTATCATTCATCTTAAAGTGTTACTGTTAGAACGCAAATATCCTTACAAAATACATGTGAATTTTCAAATTTACCCGTTGATATCCATATAAAATATTGTTGACAGAAAATGTAGGGTTTTCCATTCGCTCGAAATTGTATGAATGATAATACGAAGCAGCTACAGCAATTCCTCAGAAAAGAGGAGAATAAGCGGCGGAACCATAATGAAATTCGGTGTTAATGTCAATCAACTCGTTTATTTGCTATTAACAACCACAATAACATTGAAAATGAAAATTAAAAGCGGTGGAAAGTAAAACGACAATTAGGCAATCGACATAACTGTTTGCAAGCACTGTTATTCTCATCCCGTATGTCGATAAGATCATTACGACGTCTAGTTGTACTTTAATTGCGGAGAAACAAACTTTCTAATTGTATAATAAAAGAATAGAGCTAAATAATGGTACTCAATAATACGCAAAAATTTTGACCTCGCAATTTTACCAAAGGGGTGCATTTCAGTGCTTGGCCACGTCGCCTTTGGCTCGATCTCGTGTTCTCGGCAACCGAGGCCTCCATCATTCCGGATTCCAAAAATTGGTAGTGGATATGTTTGGGAGGATAAAAACATTGACTTGATAGGTGAGTTGCCCAACGAAAGTCATTGTTTAAATGTCATACTCATTCAATCATCTCTAATATGCATTAGCTCGAATGCATAGCGCATCCCTGAGGCATTAATATCACCAACACTGAGGATAACATTGAATTAAGAACAAACACACTTAATTGATGGATTTAATTCCAATGATTTCTGTCTGCATCACATGTCATAAAATTGGAATTTATAAAAGTCCTAACACAGCATTGCCATACACTGCATTTGCATATTTTCTGAAATTTGATGACCAAAGTAAAAATCGTAGAATTCCACTGTTTTCTTCAAAAAAGGCATTCTTTTCTAATATATATGTATATATTCGTATACTTTATGATGTCAAAAAATTTAGGAATTTGGGCATTCTTTGCATATTCCTTGAATGTGGATTTTGAAGCAAATGTACACCAAAAGTAGTATTCGAGAAGAATCTTGTTCTATAACCTCAAAGCGAGAAAGCTAAGTCACTTTCTTAAGTCTCCAAGCTCTTCACGGTGCTCAAGTACTTTAGTTGTCGGAAAATTATTGGGAGTTTTGGATAAATCATCATAACTCATTATGTGCTTACTATAGACTAGAATTATCATCAGGTCTAAACAATCCATCGTCGTTTGCTGTCAAGTTTTGTTAACAAATAAACGTTCAAGGTTATGGCTCACCTCCATGTTTCCTATAATTCATTCAACGATATGGAAGACAGGTTTCATAGGATTAGATTACATTTCGAACTTCCCAACAGAATTTACCAGGGACTTCTCAGACATCACAAGATACGAGTGTACTTGAATATTTATGAAATTATTAGTGTCCTAACGCTATCACTTAGCCATGTTCTTGAAAAGGCTGATAGAATTTCGAGACAACGGAATGACAGAGACGCTGTGTTGCCTGTTATAACAGGTTCGAAAAAATCTACTTTAATGTGTACCAAACAGGTCAATACTAGATGTAGTCAATGTAGAGGTTGTACACTGCAATAATTGTAATATGTATATATATATATATAGTGTATATTGTAAACGATACGGATTTCAATCATGTTTAAATGATGTAAAATGTAAACGTCACATTTTAGAGAAACATTTTATTGAATATTTTGTGAAAAAAAATCGTTTAAAGGGTGCAAGTTATGTGAACACCTAGCATTTTTTCAGACAATCGTTTTGACGAAGCCGAGTGTTCAACTACATTACAATTTCATTTGTACAAGTCTTCTCAATGATTTATTCTTTTTTTCAACAAACAATTAAACAAGATATTATTGCAAATGTTGAGCTTCAGAGCTTAGAAAATACAGTATTTATAGTCGTAGCTTCAATGATTTCTTCTAAGATGATTCTCACTTCACCATCAGCAATCTGTCGCCCTGAATTGGAAGTGTCAGAAAAAGTACCTACTTCAACATTTCCAGTGCAGTCACGGACTA
>NW_028294136.1:0-36475 GCF_964341445.2 Mesoplodon mirus | reverse complement strand
AGGAAGATCCTGTAAACATGGCAACACATGAACTGAGTTAGGAAAGAGAACAGAGTCTCACATTTAGAAAACACTCTTATGCCTGCTTAAGGGGGAAGGAGAGGTGGGGTGATGCATCAAACCAGAGTTTGATATAAGCACAGGTACTGTTCCAAAAACCAACTATGGAATAGACAAGACCTACACCTTCCTCAGTGAAAGGGACTCAAAACCCCATATTTCCCGCAGAGGAATAGATCTGACTAGTAAGAATCTTAAAACCTATGTATTGATATGTCTCCGTAAGGGAATCAAGTGTGTCTAGACAGGCATAAACATGGCAGCGAGAATCAGCTCAAACCCACTCTAAAAAGGAATTTCAAAAACAGAACAAAGAAACAGGGAAATTCTTTACAATTCCTTCAGGGTCTCTGATGCAACCTTGAATGACCCTATCTACGATGACAGCTGGATGTGGCATGAGGCTGGACACTTGGGACTGAGAGGATTGGTGAGATTGGGTGAGCAAATGCAGACCCTTTAAAGCAATAATGCATGGCCACCATTCCATGGGTCCCACCTCTCCAGGTTGAAGGGAATATTACTACAGCTATAACATGTACGGGAAACCTAGAGAATGGACACACTGTGAATACGAAAGGTTTCTAAAACTCAACGAAGTGTCCCTCTCCTGGTGCTCCGGTTTGACTTTCCAACAGCTTTACTATCAATCTCCTAACTTGGAGAGACAGCCCCTTTAAGCTCCTGGTTCACACAGGTTGCCCATTTGGCAGAGGAGGAAAGGGAAGAGGGAGAACCAATGAGAGAGTAGCTGTTAGGCATTTGGATGGGCACATGTCCCTCTAATTTCCCGGCAGGAAGAAGAATTCACCAAAGTCTCAGCCACCCACCGGGAACCAGTATAGGTCCTGAACCAAATGTTTGGACTTGCGTTCAGCTCACAAAAAACGAGTTGAAAAATGGAGCTCAGGGGCACAGCAATTCACAAACCGGCAGAGTAATCAAGGCCAACTATCGTCCAAAAGTCTGTTGAGGGAAGGCAACGAGGCGGACTTGAATGCGAGGCAGAATAGCAGGAAACAGATTTCAAGAGGTACGTTAGAATCGCCTGTAAAGCACAGGAAGAGGGGCACAACTTCGACAATGATGCACTTGGCCAAAAAGGGCGTATGCGTTTTCTCCTGAATATATTCAGGAGAAAACGCATACGCCCTTTTTGGCCAAGCAAGCAAGCGGGCAATGCAAATCTGCACTACAAAGAAGTATCACTTCCCACCGGTCAAAAGGGAATCCACAAAATGTGTAAAAACCAGAAAGGCAAGACAGGCCCTGGAGAACAGGGAGCCTTGTTATGCTGATGGGCGGGATGTAAGCTGCCAACTGCCTCCCTGGAGGAGTGCATTGTGTTCCCTAAAACAAGTAAACAACACAGCTACAGAGCCAAAGGCACTTCCAGTCTAGGGAATATACCTTGGGAAAACTGAAAATCCATAAGACAGAGCCACCCCCAAATTGAGGGCTGCACTGCTTACAAGAACCTCAACCTGGGTACACCTGAAATATCCCAGGAAATATAAAAATGGTTCAAAACATTGTGGAACTTACGTACGATGGAATATCCCTCAGCCATGAAATCAATGTCATAAGACCAGTAGCAGCAAAATGAGTGGATTCAGGTACGATGATTCTAAGTGAAAGAAGTCACACAGAAAAAGAAACTTATCATAAGATATCACTTAGGAAGATCCTGTAAACATGGCAACACATGAACTGAGTTAGGAAAGAGAACAGAGTCTCACATTTAGAAAACACTCTTATGCCTGCTTAAGGGGGAAGGAGAGGTGGGGTGATGCATCAAACCAGAGTTTGATATAAGCACAGGTACTGTTCCAAAAACCAACTATGGAATAGACAAGACCTACACCTTCCTCAGTGAAAGGGACTCAAAACCCCATATTTCCCGCAGAGGAATAGATCTGACTAGTAAGAATCTTAAAACCTATGTATTGATATGTCTCCGTAAGGGAATCAAGTGTGTCTAGACTGGCATAAACATGGCAGCGAGAATCAGCTCAAACCCACTCTAAAAAGGAATTTCAAAAACAGAACAAAGAAACAGGGAAATTCTTTACAATTCCTTCAGGGTCTCTGATGCAACCTGGAATGACCCTATCTACGATGACAGCTGGATGTGGCATGAGGCTGGACACTTGGGACTGAGAGGATTGGTGAGATTGGGTGAGCAAATGCAGACCCTTTAAAGCAATAATGCATGGCCACCATTCCATGGGTCCCACCTCTCCAGGTTGAAGGGAATATTACTACAGCTATAACATGTACGGGAAACCTAGAGAATGGACACACTGTGAATACGAAAGGTTTCTAAAACTCAACGAAGTGTCCCTCTCCTGGTGCTCCGGTTTGACTTTCCAACAGCTTTACTATCAATCTCCTAACTTGGAGAGACAGCCCCTTTAAGCTCCTGGTTCACACAGGTTGCCCATTTGGCAGAGGAGGAAAGGGAAGAGGGAGAACCAATGAGAGAGTAGCTGTTAGGCATTTGGATGGGCACATGTCCCTCTAATTTCCCGGCAGGAAGAAGAATTCACCAAAGTCTCAGCCACCCACCGGGAACCAGTATAGGTCCTGAACCAAATGTTTGGACTTGCGTTCAGCTCACAAAAAACGAGTTGAAAAATGGAGCTCAGGGGCACAGCAATTCACAAACCGGCAGAGTAATCAAGGCCAACTATCGTCCAAAAGTCTGTTGAGGGAAGGCAACGAGGCGGACTTGAATGCGAGGCAGAATAGCAGGAAACAGATTTCAAGAGGTACGTTAGAATCGCCTGTAAAGCACAGGAAGAGGGGCACAACTTCGACAATGATGCACTTGGCCAAAAAGGGCGTATGCGTTTTCTCCTGAATATATTCAGGAGAAAACGCATACGCCCTTTTTGGCCAAGCAAGCAAGCGGGCAATGCAAATCTGCACTACAAAGAAGTATCACTTCCCACCGGTCAAAAGGGAATCCACAAAATGTGTAAAAACCAGAAAGGCAAGACAGGCCCTGGAGAACAGGGAGCCTTGTTATGCTGATGGGCGGGATGTAAGCTGCCAACTGCCTCCCTGGAGGAGTGCATTGTGTTCCCTAAAACAAGTAAACAACACAGCTACAGAGCCAAAGGCACTTCCAGTCTAGGGAATATACCTTGGGAAAACTGAAAATCCATAAGACAGAGCCACCCCCAAATTGAGGGCTGCACTGCTTACAAGAACCTCAACCTGGGTACACCTGAAATATCCCAGGAAATATAAAAATGGTTCAAAACATTGTGGAACTTACGTACGATGGAATATCCCTCAGCCATGAAATCAATGTCATAAGACCAGTAGCAGCAAAATGAGTGGATTCAGGTACGATGATTCTAAGTGAAAGAAGTCACACAGAAAAAGAAACTTATCATAAGATATCACTTAGGAAGATCCTGTAAACATGGCAACACATGAACTGAGTTAGGAAAGAGAACAGAGTCTCACATTTAGAAAACACTCTTATGCCTGCTTAAGGGGGAAGGAGAGGTGGGGTGATGCATCAAACCAGAGTTTGATATAAGCACAGGTACTGTTCCAAAAACCAACTATGGAATAGACAAGACCTACACCTTCCTCAGTGAAAGGGACTCAAAACCCCATATTTCCCGCAGAGGAATAGATCTGACTAGTAAGAATCTTAAAACCTATGCATTGATATGTCTCCGTAAGGGAATCAAGTGTGTCTAGACTGGCATAAACATGGCCGCGAGAATCAGCTCAAACCCACTCTAAAAAGGAATTTCAAAAACAGAACAAAGAAACAGGGAAATTCTTTACAATTCCTTCAGGGTCTCTGATGCAACCTGGAATGACCCTATCTACGATGACAGCTGGATGTGGCATGAGGCTGGACACTTGGGACTGAGAGGATTGGTGAGATTGGGTGAGCAAATGCAGACCCTTTAAAGCAATAATGCATGGCCACCATTCCATGGGTCCCACCTCTCCAGGTTGAAGGGAATATTACTACAGCTATAACATGTACGGGAAACCTAGAGAATGGACACACTGTGAATACGAAAGGTTTCTAAAACTCAACGAAGAGTCCCTCTCCTGGTGCTCCGGTTTGACTTTCCAACAGCTTTACTATCAATCTCCCAACTTGGAGAGACAGCCCCTTTAAGCTCCTGGTTCACACAGGTTGCCCATTTGGCAGAGGAGGAAAGGGAAGAGGGAGAACCAATGAGAGAGTAGCTGTTAGGCATTTGGATGGGCACATGTCCCTCTAATTTCCCGGCAGGAAGAAGAATTCACCAAAGTCTCAGCCACCCACCGGGAACCAGTAGAGGTCCTGAACCAAATGTTTGGACTTGCGTTCAGCTCACAAAAAACGAGTTGAAAAATGGAGCTCAGGGGCACAGCAATTCACAAACCGGCAGAGTAATCAAGGCCAACTATCGTCCAAAAATCTGTTGAGGGAAGGCAACGAGGCGGACTTGAATGCGAGGCAGAATAGCAGGAAACAGATTTCAAGAGGTACGTTAGAATCGCCTGTAAAGCACAGGAAGAGGGGCACAACTTCGACAATGATGCACTTGGCCAAAAAGGGCGTATGCGTTTTCTCCTGAATATATTCAGGAGAAAACGCATACGCCCTTTTTGGCCAAGCAAGCAAGCGGGCAATGCAAATCTGCACTACAAAGAAGTATCACTTCCCACCGGTCAAAAGGGACATCCACAAAATGTGTAAAAACCAGAAAGGCAAGACAGGCCCTGGAGAACAGGGAGCCTTGTTATGCTGATGGGCGGGATGTAAGCTGCCAACTGCCTCCCTGGAGGAGTGCATTGTGTTCCCTAAAACAAGTAAACAACAGAGCTACAGAGCCAAGGGCACTTCCAGTCTAGGGAATATACCTTGGGAAAACTGAAAATCCATAAGACAGAGCCACCCCCAAATTGAGGGCTGCACTGCTTACAAGAACCTCAACCTGGGTACACCTGAAATATCCCAGGAAATATAAAAATGGTTCAAAACATTGTGGAACTTACGTACGATGGAATATCCCTCAGCCATGAAATCAATGTCATAAGACCAGTAGCAGCAAAATGAGTGGATTCAGGTACGATGATTCTAAGTGAAAGAAGTCACACAGAAAAAGAAACTTATCATAAGATATCACTTAGGAAGATCCTGTAAACATGGCAACACATGAACTGAGTTAGGAAAGAGAACAGAGTCTCACATTTAGAAAACACTCTTATGCCTGCTTAAGGGGGAAGGAGAGGTGGGGTGATGCATCAAACCAGAGTTTGATATAAGCACAGGTACTGTTCCAAAAACCAACTATGGAATAGACAAGACCTACACCTTCCTCAGTGAAAGGGACTCAAAACCCCATATTTCCCGCAGAGGAATAGATCTGACTAGTAAGAATCTTAAAACCTATGTATTGATATGTCTCCGTAAGGGAATCAAGTGTGTCTAGACTGGCATAAACATGGCAGCGAGAATCAGCTCAAACCCACTCTAAAAAGGAATTTCAAAAACAGAACAAAGAAACAGGGAAATTCTTTACAATTCCTTCAGGGTCTCTGATGCAACCTGGAATGACCCTATCTACGATGACAGCTGGATGTGGCATGAGGCTGGACACTTGGGACTGAGAGGATTGGTGAGATTGGGTGAGCAAATGCAGACCCTTTAAAGCAATAATGCATGGCCACCATTCCATGGGTCCCACCTCTCCAGGTTGAAGGGAATATTACTACAGCTATAACATGTACGGGAAACCTAGAGAATGGACACACTGTGAATACGAAAGGTTTCTAAAACTCAACGAAGAGTCCCTCTCCTGGTGCTCCGGTTTGACTTTCCAACAGCTTTACTATCAATCTCCCAACTTGGAGAGACAGCCCCTTTAAGCTCCTGGTTCACACAGGTTGCCCATTTGGCAGAGGAGGAAAGGGAAGAGGGAGAACCAATGAGAGAGTAGCTGTTAGGCATTTGGATGGGCACATGTCCCTCTAATTTCCCGGCAGGAAGAAGAATTCACCAAAGTCTCAGCCACCCACCGGGAACCAGTATAGGTCCTCAACCAAATGTTTGGACTTGCGTTCAGCTCACAAAAAACGAGTTGAAAAATGGAGCTCAGGGGCACAGCAATTCACAAACCGGCAGAGTAATCAAGGCCAACTATCGTCCAAAAATCTGTTGAGGGAAGGCAACGAGGCGGACTTGAATGCGAGGCAGAATAGCAGGAAACAGATTTCAAGAGGTACGTTAGAATCGCCTGTAAAGCACAGGAAGAGGGGCACAACTTCGACAATGATGCACTTGGCCAAAAAGGGCGTATGCGTTTTCTCCTGAATATATTCAGGAGAAAACGCATACGCCCTTTTTGGCCAAGCAAGCAAGCGGGCAATGCAAATCTGCACTACAAAGAAGTATCACTTCCCACCGGTCAAAAGGGACATCCACAAAATGTGTAAAAACCAGAAAGGCAAGACAGGCCCTGGAGAACAGGGAGCCTTGTTATGCTGATGGGCGGGATGTAAGCTGCCAACTGCCTCCCTGGAGGAGTGCATTGTGTTCCCTAAAACAAGTAAACAACAGAGCTACAGAGCCAAGGGCACTTCCAGTCTAGGGAATATACCTTGGGAAAACTGAAAATCCATAAGACAGAGCCACCCCCAAATTGAGGGCTGCACTGCTTACAAGAACCTCAACCTGGGTACACCTGAAATATCCCAGGAAATATAAAAATGGTTCAAAACATTGTGGAACTTACGTACGATGGAATATCCCTCAGCCATGAAATCAATGTCATAAGACCAGTAGCAGCAAAATGAGTGGATTCAGGTACGATGATTCTAAGTGAAAGAAGTCACACAGAAAAAGAAACTTATCATAAGATATCACTTAGGAAGATCCTGTAAACATGGCAACACATGAACTGAGTTAGGAAAGAGAACAGAGTCTCACATTTAGAAAACACTCTTATGCCTGCTTAAGGGGGAAGGAGAGGTGGGGTGATGCATCAAACCAGAGTTTGATATAAGCACAGGTACTGTTCCAAAAACCAACTATGGAATAGACAAGACCTACACCTTCCTCAGTGAAAGGGACTCAAAACCCCATATTTCCCGCAGAGGAATAGATCTGACTAGTAAGAATCTTAAAACCTATGTATTGATATGTCTCCGTAAGGGAATCAAGTGTGTCTAGACTGGCATAAACATGGCAGCGAGAATCAGCTCAAACCCACTCTAAAAAGGAATTTCAAAAACAGAACAAAGAAACAGGGAAATTCTTTACAATTCCTTCAGGGTCTCTGATGCAACCTGGAATGACCCTATCTACGATGACAGCTGGATGTGGCATGAGGCTGGACACTTGGGACTGAGAGGATTGGTGAGATTGGGTGAGCAAATGCAGACCCTTTAAAGCAATAATGCATGGCCACCATTCCATGGGTCCCACCTCTCCAGGTTGAAGGGAATATTACTACAGCTATAACATGTACGGGAAACCTAGAGAATGGACACACTGTGAATACGAAAGGTTTCTAAAACTCAACGAAGAGTCCCTCTCCTGGTGCTCCGGTTTGACTTTCCAACAGCTTTACTATCAATCTCCCAACTTGGAGAGACAGCCCCTTTAAGCTCCTGGTTCACACAGGTTGCCCATTTGGCAGAGGAGGAAAGGGAAGAGGGAGAACCAATGAGAGAGTAGCTGTTAGGCATTTGGATGGGCACATGTCCCTCTAATTTCCCGGCAGGAAGAAGAATTCACCAAAGTCTCAGCCACCCACCGGGAACCAGTATAGGTCCTGAACCAAATGTTTGGACTTGCGTTCAGCTCACAAAAAACGAGTTGAAAAATGGAGCTCAGGGGCACAGCAATTCACAAACCGGCAGAGTAATCAAGGCCAACTATCGTCCAAAAATCTGTTGAGGGAAGGCAACGAGGCGGACTTGAATGCGAGGCAGAATAGCAGGAAACAGATTTCAAGAGGTACGTTAGAATCGCCTGTAAAGCACAGGAAGAGGGGCACAACTTCGACAATGATGCACTTGGCCAAAAAGGGCGTATGCGTTTTCTCCTGAATATATTCAGGAGAAAACGCATACGCCCTTTTTGGCCAAGCAAGCAAGCGGGCAATGCAAATCTGCACTACAAAGAAGTATCACTTCCCACCGGTCAAAAGGGACATCCACAAAATGTGTAAAAACCAGAAAGGCAAGACAGGCCCTGGAGAACAGGGAGCCTTGTTATGCTGATGGGCGGGATGTAAGCTGCCAACTGCCTCCCTGGAGGAGTGCATTGTGTTCCCTAAAACAAGTAAACAACAGAGCTACAGAGCCAAGGGCACTTCCAGTCTAGGGAATATACCTTGGGAAAACTGAAAATCCATAAGACAGAGCCACCCCCAAATTGAGGGCTGCACTGCTTACAAGAACCTCAACCTGGGTACACCTGAAATATCCCAGGAAATATAAAAATGGTTCAAAACATTGTGGAACTTACGTACGATGGAATATCCCTCAGCCATGAAATCAATGTCATAAGACCAGTAGCAGCAAAATGAGTGGATTCAGGTACGATGATTCTAAGTGAAAGAAGTCACACAGAAAAAGAAACTTATCATAAGATATCACTTAGGAAGATCCTGTAAACATGGCAACACATGAACTGAGTTAGGAAAGAGAACAGAGTCTCACATTTAGAAAACACTCTTATGCCTGCTTAAGGGGGAAGGAGAGGTGGGGTGATGCATCAAACCAGAGTTTGATATAAGCACAGGTACTGTTCCAAAAACCAACTATGGAATAGACAAGACCTACACCTTCCTCAGTGAAAGGGACTCAAAACCCCATATTTCCCGCAGAGGAATAGATCTGACTAGTAAGAATCTTAAAACCTATGTATTGATATGTCTCCGTAAGGGAATCAAGTGTGTCTAGACTGGCATAAACATGGCAGCGAGAATCAGCTCAAACCCACTCTAAAAAGGAATTTCAAAAACAGAACAAAGAAACAGGGAAATTCTTTACAATTCCTTCAGGGTCTCTGATGCAACCTGGAATGACCCTATCTACGATGACAGCTGGATGTGGCATGAGGCTGGACACTTGGGACTGAGAGGATTGGTGAGATTGGGTGAGCAAATGCAGACCCTTTAAAGCAATAATGCATGGCCACCATTCCATGGGTCCCACCTCTCCAGGTTGAAGGGAATATTACTACAGCTATAACATGTACGGGAAACCTAGAGAATGGACACACTGTGAATACGAAAGGTTTCTAAAACTCAACGAAGAGTCCCTCTCCTGGTGCTCCGGTTTGACTTTCCAACAGCTTTACTATCAATCTCCCAACTTGGAGAGACAGCCCCTTTAAGCTCCTGGTTCACACAGGTTGCCCATTTGGCAGAGGAGGAAAGGGAAGAGGGAGAACCAATGAGAGAGTAGCTGTTAGGCATTTGGATGGGCACATGTCCCTCTAATTTCCCGGCAGGAAGAAGAATTCACCAAAGTCTCAGCCACCCACCGGGAACCAGTATAGGTCCTGAACCAAATGTTTGGACTTGCGTTCAGCTCACAAAAAACGAGTTGAAAAATGGAGCTCAGGGGCACAGCAATTCACAAACCGGCAGAGTAATCAAGGCCAACTATCGTCCAAAAATCTGTTGAGGGAAGGCAACGAGGCGGACTTGAATGCGAGGCAGAATAGCAGGAAACAGATTTCAAGAGGTACGTTAGAATCGCCTGTAAAGCACAGGAAGAGGGGCACAACTTCGACAATGATGCACTTGGCCAAAAAGGGCGTATGCGTTTTCTCCTGAATATATTCAGGAGAAAACGCATACGCCCTTTTTGGCCAAGCAAGCAAGCGGGCAATGCAAATCTGCACTACAAAGAAGTATCACTTCCCACCGGTCAAAAGGGACATCCACAAAATGTGTAAAAACCAGAAAGGCAAGACAGGCCCTGGAGAACAGGGAGCCTTGTTATGCTGATGGGCGGGATGTAAGCTGCCAACTGCCTCCCTGGAGGAGTGCATTGTGTTCCCTAAAACAAGTAAACAACAGAGCTACAGAGCCAAGGGCACTTCCAGTCTAGGGAATATACCTTGGGAAAACTGAAAATCCATAAGACAGAGCCACCCCCAAATTGAGGGCTGCACTGCTTACAAGAACCTCAACCTGGGTACACCTGAAATATCCCAGGAAATATAAAAATGGTTCAAAACATTGTGGAACTTACGTACGATGGAATATCCCTCAGCCATGAAATCAATGTCATAAGACCAGTAGCAGCAAAATGAGTGGATTCAGGTACGATGATTCTAAGTGAAAGAAGTCACACAGAAAAAGAAACTTATCATAAGATATCACTTAGGAAGATCCTGTAAACATGGCAACACATGAACTGAGTTAGGAAAGAGAACAGAGTCTCACATTTAGAAAACACTCTTATGCCTGCTTAAGGGGGAAGGAGAGGTGGGGTGATGCATCAAACCAGAGTTTGATATAAGCACAGGTACTGTTCCAAAAACCAACTATGGAATAGACAAGACCTACACCTTCCTCAGTGAAAGGGACTCAAAACCCCATATTTCCCGCAGAGGAATAGATCTGACTAGTAAGAATCTTAAAACCTATGTATTGATATGTCTCCGTAAGGGAATCAAGTGTGTCTAGACTGGCATAAACATGGCAGCGAGAATCAGCTCAAACCCACTCTAAAAAGGAATTTCAAAAACAGAACAAAGAAACAGGGAAATTCTTTACAATTCCTTCAGGGTCTCTGATGCAACCTGGAATGACCCTATCTACGATGACAGCTGGATGTGGCATGAGGCTGGACACTTGGGACTGAGAGGATTGGTGAGATTGGGTGAGCAAATGCAGACCCTTTAAAGCAATAATGCATGGCCACCATTCCATGGGTCCCACCTCTCCAGGTTGAAGGGAATATTACTACAGCTATAACATGTACGGGAAACCTAGAGAATGGACACACTGTGAATACGAAAGGTTTCTAAAACTCAACGAAGAGTCCCTCTCCTGGTGCTCCGGTTTGACTTTCCAACAGCTTTACTATCAATCTCCCAACTTGGAGAGACAGCCCCTTTAAGCTCCTGGTTCACACAGGTTGCCCATTTGGCAGAGGAGGAAAGGGAAGAGGGAGAACCAATGAGAGAGTAGCTGTTAGGCATTTGGATGGGCACATGTCCCTCTAATTTCCCGGCAGGAAGAAGAATTCACCAAAGTCTCAGCCACCCACCGGGAACCAGTATAGGTCCTGAACCAAATGTTTGGACTTGCGTTCAGCTCACAAAAAACGAGTTGAAAAATGGAGCTCAGGGGCACAGCAATTCACAAACCGGCAGAGTAATCAAGGCCAACTATCGTCCAAAAATCTGTTGAGGGAAGGCAACGAGGCGGACTTGAATGCGAGGCAGAATAGCAGGAAACAGATTTCAAGAGGTACGTTAGAATCGCCTGTAAAGCACAGGAAGAGGGGCACAACTTCGACAATGATGCACTTGGCCAAAAAGGGCGTATGCGTTTTCTCCTGAATATATTCAGGAGAAAACGCATACGCCCTTTTTGGCCAAGCAAGCAAGCGGGCAATGCAAATCTGCACTACAAAGAAGTATCACTTCCCACCGGTCAAAAGGGACATCCACAAAATGTGTAAAAACCAGAAAGGCAAGACAGGCCCTGGAGAACAGGGAGCCTTGTTATGCTGATGGGCGGGATGTAAGCTGCCAACTGCCTCCCTGGAGGAGTGCATTGTGTTCCCTAAAACAAGTAAACAACAGAGCTACAGAGCCAAGGGCACTTCCAGTCTAGGGAATATACCTTGGGAAAACTGAAAATCCATAAGACAGAGCCACCCCCAAATTGAGGGCTGCACTGCTTACAAGAACCTCAACCTGGGTACACCTGAAATATCCCAGGAAATATAAAAATGGTTCAAAACATTGTGGAACTTACGTACGATGGAATATCCCTCAGCCATGAAATCAATGTCATAAGACCAGTAGCAGCAAAATGAGTGGATTCAGGTACGATGATTCTAAGTGAAAGAAGTCACACAGAAAAAGAAACTTATCATAAGATATCACTTAGGAAGATCCTGTAAACATGGCAACACATGAACTGAGTTAGGAAAGAGAACAGAGTCTCACATTTAGAAAACACTCTTATGCCTGCTTAAGGGGGAAGGAGAGGTGGGGTGATGCATCAAACCAGAGTTTGATATAAGCACAGGTACTGTTCCAAAAACCAACTATGGAATAGACAAGACCTACACCTTCCTCAGTGAAAGGGACTCAAAACCCCATATTTCCCGCAGAGGAATAGATCTGACTAGTAAGAATCTTAAAACCTATGTATTGATATGTCTCCGTAAGGGAATCAAGTGTGTCTAGACTGGCATAAACATGGCAGCGAGAATCAGCTCAAACCCACTCTAAAAAGGAATTTCAAAAACAGAACAAAGAAACAGGGAAATTCTTTACAATTCCTTCAGGGTCTCTGATGCAACCTGGAATGACCCTATCTACGATGACAGCTGGATGTGGCATGAGGCTGGACACTTGGGACTGAGAGGATTGGTGAGATTGGGTGAGCAAATGCAGACCCTTTAAAGCAATAATGCATGGCCACCATTCCATGGGTCCCACCTCTCCAGGTTGAAGGGAATATTACTACAGCTATAACATGTACGGGAAACCTAGAGAATGGACACACTGTGAATACGAAAGGTTTCTAAAACTCAACGAAGAGTCCCTCTCCTGGTGCTCCGGTTTGACTTTCCAACAGCTTTACTATCAATCTCCCAACTTGGAGAGACAGCCCCTTTAAGCTCCTGGTTCACACAGGTTGCCCATTTGGCAGAGGAGGAAAGGGAAGAGGGAGAACCAATGAGAGAGTAGCTGTTAGGCATTTGGATGGGCACATGTCCCTCTAATTTCCCGGCAGGAAGAAGAATTCACCAAAGTCTCAGCCACCCACCGGGAACCAGTATAGGTCCTGAACCAAATGTTTGGACTTGCGTTCAGCTCACAAAAAACGAGTTGAAAAATGGAGCTCAGGGGCACAGCAATTCACAAACCGGCAGAGTAATCAAGGCCAACTATCGTCCAAAAATCTGTTGAGGGAAGGCAACGAGGCGGACTTGAATGCGAGGCAGAATAGCAGGAAACAGATTTCAAGAGGTACGTTAGAATCGCCTGTAAAGCACAGGAAGAGGGGCACAACTTCGACAATGATGCACTTGGCCAAAAAGGGCGTATGCGTTTTCTCCTGAATATATTCAGGAGAAAACGCATACGCCCTTTTTGGCCAAGCAAGCAAGCGGGCAATGCAAATCTGCACTACAAAGAAGTATCACTTCCCACCGGTCAAAAGGGACATCCACAAAATGTGTAAAAACCAGAAAGGCAAGACAGGCCCTGGAGAACAGGGAGCCTTGTTATGCTGATGGGCGGGATGTAAGCTGCCAACTGCCTCCCTGGAGGAGTGCATTGTGTTCCCTAAAACAAGTAAACAACAGAGCTACAGAGCCAAGGGCACTTCCAGTCTAGGGAATATACCTTGGGAAAACAGAAAATCCATAAGACAGAGCCACCCCCAAATTGAGGGCTGCACTGCTTACAAGAACCTCAACCTGGGTACACCTGAAATATCCCAGGAAATATAAAAATGGTTCAAAACATTGTGGAA
Source organism: Mesoplodon mirus (assembly GCF_964341445.2). Lineage (NCBI taxonomy): Eukaryota > Metazoa > Chordata > Mammalia > Artiodactyla > Ziphiidae > Mesoplodon > Mesoplodon mirus. The sequence goes on along the minus strand of NW_028294136.1, from coordinate 22,703 downwards.
CTTACGTACGATGGAATATCCCTCAGCCATGAAATCAATGTCATAAGACCAGTAGCAGCAAAATGAGTGGATTCAGGTACGATGATTCTAAGTGAAAGAAGTCACACAGAAAAAGAAACTTATCATAAGATATCACTTAGGAAGATCCTGTAAACATGGCAACACATGAACTGAGTTAGGAAAGAGAACAGAGTCTCACATTTAGAAAACACTCTTATGCCTGCTTAAGGGGGAAGGAGAGGTGGGGTGATGCATCAAACCAGAGTTTGATATAAGCACAGGTACTGTTCCAAAAACCAACTATGGAATAGACAAGACCTACACCTTCCTCAGTGAAAGGGACTCAAAACCCCATATTTCCCGCAGAGGAATAGATCTGACTAGTAAGAATCTTAAAACCTATGTATTGATATGTCTCCGTAAGGGAATCAAGTGTGTCTAGACTGGCATAAACATGGCAGCGAGAATCAGCTCAAACCCACTCTAAAAAGGAATTTCAAAAACAGAACAAAGAAACAGGGAAATTCTTTACAATTCCTTCAGGGTCTCTGATGCAACCTGGAATGACCCTATCTACGATGACAGCTGGATGTGGCATGAGGCTGGACACTTGGGACTGAGAGGATTGGTGAGATTGGGTGAGCAAATGCAGACCCTTTAAAGCAATAATGCATGGCCACCATTCCATGGGTCCCACCTCTCCAGGTTGAAGGGAATATTACTACAGCTATAACATGTACGGGAAACCTAGAGAATGGACACACTGTGAATACGAAAGGTTTCTAAAACTCAACGAAGAGTCCCTCTCCTGGTGCTCCGGTTTGACTTTCCAACAGCTTTACTATCAATCTCCCAACTTGGAGAGACAGCCCCTTTAAGCTCCTGGTTCACACAGGTTGCCCATTTGGCAGAGGAGGAAAGGGAAGAGGGAGAACCAATGAGAGAGTAGCTGTTAGGCATTTGGATGGGCACATGTCCCTCTAATTTCCCGGCAGGAAGAAGAATTCACCAAAGTCTCAGCCACCCACCGGGAACCAGTATAGGTCCTGAACCAAATGTTTGGACTTGCGTTCAGCTCACAAAAAACGAGTTGAAAAATGGAGCTCAGGGGCACAGCAATTCACAAACCGGCAGAGTAATCAAGGCCAACTATCGTCCAAAAATCTGTTGAGGGAAGGCAACGAGGCGGACTTGAATGCGAGGCAGAATAGCAGGAAACAGATTTCAAGAGGTACGTTAGAATCGCCTGTAAAGCACAGGAAGAGGGGCACAACTTCGACAATGATGCACTTGGCCAAAAAGGGCGTATGCGTTTTCTCCTGAATATATTCAGGAGAAAACGCATACGCCCTTTTTGGCCAAGCAAGCAAGCGGGCAATGCAAATCTGCACTACAAAGAAGTATCACTTCCCACCGGTCAAAAGGGACATCCACAAAATGTGTAAAAACCAGAAAGGCAAGACAGGCCCTGGAGAACAGGGAGCCTTGTTATGCTGATGGGCGGGATGTAAGCTGCCAACTGCCTCCCTGGAGGAGTGCATTGTGTTCCCTAAAACAAGTAAACAACAGAGCTACAGAGCCAAGGGCACTTCCAGTCTAGGGAATATACCTTGGGAAAACTGAAAATCCATAAGACAGAGCCACCCCCAAATTGAGGGCTGCACTGCTTACAAGAACCTCAACCTGGGTACACCTGAAATATCCCAGGAAATATAAAAATGGTTCAAAACATTGTGGAACTTACGTACGATGGAATATCCCTCAGCCATGAAATCAATGTCATAAGACCAGTAGCAGCAAAATGAGTGGATTCAGGTACGATGATTCTAAGTGAAAGAAGTCACACAGAAAAAGAAACTTATCATAAGATATCACTTAGGAAGATCCTGTAAACATGGCAACACATGAACTGAGTTAGGAAAGAGAACAGAGTCTCACATTTAGAAAACACTCTTATGCCTGCTTAAGGGGGAAGGAGAGGTGGGGTGATGCATCAAACCAGAGTTTGATATAAGCACAGGTACTGTTCCAAAAACCAACTATGGAATAGACAAGACCTACACCTTCCTCAGTGAAAGGGACTCAAAACCCCATATTTCCCGCAGAGGAATAGATCTGACTAGTAAGAATCTTAAAACCTATGTATTGATATGTCTCCGTAAGGGAATCAAGTGTGTCTAGACTGGCATAAACATGGCAGCGAGAATCAGCTCAAACCCACTCTAAAAAGGAATTTCAAAAACAGAACAAAGAAACAGGGAAATTCTTTACAATTCCTTCAGGGTCTCTGATGCAACCTGGAATGACCCTATCTACGATGACAGCTGGATGTGGCATGAGGCTGGACACTTGGGACTGAGAGGATTGGTGAGATTGGGTGAGCAAATGCAGACCCTTTAAAGCAATAATGCATGGCCACCATTCCATGGGTCCCACCTCTCCAGGTTGAAGGGAATATTACTACAGCTATAACATGTACGGGAAACCTAGAGAATGGACACACTGTGAATACGAAAGGTTTCTAAAACTCAACGAAGAGTCCCTCTCCTGGTGCTCCGGTTTGACTTTCCAACAGCTTTACTATCAATCTCCCAACTTGGAGAGACAGCCCCTTTAAGCTCCTGGTTCACACAGGTTGCCCATTTGGCAGAGGAGGAAAGGGAAGAGGGAGAACCAATGAGAGAGTAGCTGTTAGGCATTTGGATGGGCACATGTCCCTCTAATTTCCCGGCAGGAAGAAGAATTCACCAAAGTCTCAGCCACCCACCGGGAACCAGTAGAGGTCCTGAACCAAATGTTTGGACTTGCGTTCAGCTCACAAAAAACGAGTTGAAAAATGGAGCTCAGGGGCACAGCAATTCACAAACCGGCAGAGTAATCAAGGCCAACTATCGTCCAAAAATCTGTTGAGGGAAGGCAACGAGGCGGACTTGAATGCGAGGCAGAATAGCAGGAAACAGATTTCAAGAGGTACGTTAGAATCGCCTGTAAAGCACAGGAAGAGGGGCACAACTTCGACAATGATGCACTTGGCCAAAAAGGGCGTATGCGTTTTCTCCTGAATATATTCAGGAGAAAACGCATACGCCCTTTTTGGCCAAGCAAGCAAGCGGGCAATGCAAATCTGCACTACAAAGAAGTATCACTTCCCACCGGTCAAAAGGGACATCCACAAAATGTGTAAAAACCAGAAAGGCAAGACAGGCCCTGGAGAACAGGGAGCCTTGTTATGCTGATGGGCGGGATGTAAGCTGCCAACTGCCTCCCTGGAGGAGTGCATTGTGTTCCCTAAAACAAGTAAACAACAGAGCTACAGAGCCAAGGGCACTTCCAGTCTAGGGAATATACCTTGGGAAAACTGAAAATCCATAAGACAGAGCCACCCCCAAATTGAGGGCTGCACTGCTTACAAGAACCTCAACCTGGGTACACCTGAAATATCCCAGGAAATATAAAAATGGTTCAAAACATTGTGGAACTTACGTACGATGGAATATCCCTCAGCCATGAAATCAATGTCATAAGACCAGTAGCAGCAAAATGAGTGGATTCAGGTACGATGATTCTAAGTGAAAGAAGTCACACAGAAAAAGAAACTTATCATAAGATATCACTTAGGAAGATCCTGTAAACATGGCAACACATGAACTGAGTTAGGAAAGAGAACAGAGTCTCACATTTAGAAAACACTCTTATGCCTGCTTAAGGGGGAAGGAGAGGTGGGGTGATGCATCAAACCAGAGTTTGATATAAGCACAGGTACTGTTCCAAAAACCAACTATGGAATAGACAAGACCTACACCTTCCTCAGTGAAAGGGACTCAAAACCCCATATTTCCCGCAGAGGAATAGATCTGACTAGTAAGAATCTTAAAACCTATGTATTGATATGTCTCCGTAAGGGAATCAAGTGTGTCTAGACTGGCATAAACATGGCAGCGAGAATCAGCTCAAACCCACTCTAAAAAGGAATTTCAAAAACAGAACAAAGAAACAGGGAAATTCTTTACAATTCCTTCAGGGTCTCTGATGCAACCTGGAATGACCCTATCTACGATGACAGCTGGATGTGGCATGAGGCTGGACACTTGGGACTGAGAGGATTGGTGAGATTGGGTGAGCAAATGCAGACCCTTTAAAGCAATAATGCATGGCCACCATTCCATGGGTCCCACCTCTCCAGGTTGAAGGGAATATTACTACAGCTATAACATGTACGGGAAACCTAGAGAATGGACACACTGTGAATACGAAAGGTTTCTAAAACTCAACGAAGTGTCCCTCTCCTGGTGCTCCGGTTTGACTTTCCAACAGCTTTACTATCAATCTCCCAACTTGGAGAGACAGCCCCTTTAAGCTCCTGGTTCACACAGGTTGCCCATTTGGCAGAGGAGGAAAGGGAAGAGGGAGAACCAATGAGAGAGTAGCTGTTAGGCATTTGGATGGGCACATGTCACTCTAATTTCCCGGCAGGAAGAAGAATTCACCAAAGTCTCAGCCACCCACCGGGAACCAGTATAGGTCCTGAACCAAAAGTTTGGACTTGCGTTCAGCTCACAAAAAACGAGTTGAAAAATGGAGCTCAGGGGCACAGCAATTCACAAACTGGCAGAGTAATCAAGGCCAACTATCGTCCAAAAATCTGTTGAGGGAAGGCAACGAGGCGGACTTGAATGCGAGGCAGAATAGCAGGAAACAGATTTCAAGAGGTACGTTAGAATCGCCTGTAAAGCACAGGAAGAGGGGCACAACTTCGACAATGATGCACTTGGCCAAAAAGGGCGTATGCGTTTTCTCCTGAATATATTCAGGAGAAAACGCATACGCCCTTTTTGGCCAAGCAAGCAAGCGGGCAATGCAAATCTGCACTACAAAGAAGTATCACTTCCCACCGGTCAAAAGGGACATCCACAAAATGTGTAAAAACCAGAAAGGCAAGACAGGCCCTGGAGAACAGGGAGCCTTGTTATGCTGATGGGCGGGATGTAAGCTGCCAACTGCCTCCCTGGAGGAGTGCATTGTGTTCCCTAAAACAAGTAAACAACAGAGCTACAGAGCCAAGGGCACTTCCAGTCTAGGGAATATACCTTGGGAAAACTGAAAATCCATAAGACAGAGCCACCCCCAAATTGAGGGCTGCACTGCTTACAAGAACCTCAACCTGGGTACACCTGAAATATCCCAGGAAATGTAAAAATGGTTCAAAACATTGTGGAACTTACGTACGATGGAATATCCCTCAGCCATGAAATCAATGTCATAAGACCAGTAGCAGCAAAATGAGTGGATTCAGGTACGATGATTCTAAGTGAAAGAAGTCACACAGAAAAAGAAACTTATCATAAGATATCACTTAGGAAGATCCTGTAAACATGGCAACACATGAACTGAGTTAGGAAAGAGAACAGAGTCTCACATTTAGAAAACACTCTTATGCCTGCTTAAGGGGGAAGGAGAGGTGGGGTGATGCATCAAACCAGAGTTTGATATAAGCACAGGTACTGTTCCAAAAACCAACTATGGAATAGACAAGACCTACACCTTCCTCAGTGAAAGGGACTCAAAACCCCATATTTCCCGCAGAGGAATAGATCTGACTAGTAAGAATCTTAAAACCTATGTATTGATATGTCTCCGTAAGGGAATCAAGTGTGTCTAGACTGGCATAAACATGGCAGCGAGAATCAGCTCAAACCCACTCTAAAAAGGAATTTCAAAAACAGAACAAAGAAACAGGGAAATTCTTTACAATTCCTTCAGGGTCTCTGATGCAACCTGGAATGACCCTATCTACGATGACAGCTGGATGTGGCATGAGGCTGGACACTTGGGACTGAGAGGATTGGTGAGATTGGGTGAGCAAATGCAGACCCTTTAAAGCAATAATGCATGGCCACCATTCCATGGGTCCCACCTCTCCAGGTTGAAGGGAATATTACTACAGCTATAACATGTACGGGAAACCTAGAGAATGGACACACTGTGAATACGAAAGGTTTCTAAAACTCAACGAAGAGTCCCTCTCCTGGTGCTCCGGTTTGACTTTCCAACAGCTTTACTATCAATCTCCCAACTTGGAGAGACAGCCCCTTTAAGCTCCTGGTTCACACAGGTTGCCCATTTGGCAGAGGAGGAAAGGGAAGAGGGAGAACCAATGAGAGAGTAGCTGTTAGGCATTTGGATGGGCACATGTCCCTCTAATTTCCCGGCAGGAAGAAGAATTCACCAAAGTCTCAGCCACCCACCGGGAACCAGTATAGGTCCTGAACCAAATGTTTGGACTTGCGTTCAGCTCACAAAAAACGAGTTGAAAAATGGAGCTCAGGGGCACAGCAATTCACAAACCGGCAGAGTAATCAAGGCCAACTATCGTCCAAAAATCTGTTGAGGGAAGGCAACGAGGCGGACTTGAATGCGAGGCAGAATAGCAGGAAACAGATTTCAAGAGGTACGTTAGAATCGCCTGTAAAGCACAGGAAGAGGGGCACAACTTCGACAATGATGCACTTGGCCAAAAAGGGCGTATGCGTTTTCTCCTGAATATATTCAGGAGAAAACGCATACGCCCTTTTTGGCCAAGCAAGCAAGCGGGCAATGCAAATCTGCACTACAAAGAAGTATCACTTCCCACCGGTCAAAAGGGACATCCACAAAATGTGTAAAAACCAGAAAGGCAAGACAGGCCCTGGAGAACAGGGAGCCTTGTTATGCTGATGGGCGGGATGTAAGCTGCCAACTGCCTCCCTGGAGGAGTGCATTGTGTTCCCTAAAACAAGTAAACAACAGAGCTACAGAGCCAAGGGCACTTCCAGTCTAGGGAATATACCTTGGGAAAACTGAAAATCCATAAGACAGAGCCACCCCCAAATTGAGGGCTGCACTGCTTACAAGAACCTCAACCTGGGTACACCTGAAATATCCCAGGAAATATAAAAATGGTTCAAAACATTGTGGAACTTACGTACGATGGAATATCCCTCAGCCATGAAATCAATGTCATAAGACCAGTAGCAGCAAAATGAGTGGATTCAGGTACGATGATTCTAAGTGAAAGAAGTCACACAGAAAAAGAAACTTATCATAAGATATCACTTAGGAAGATCCTGTAAACATGGCAACACATGAACTGAGTTAGGAAAGAGAACAGAGTCTCACATTTAGAAAACACTCTTATGCCTGCTTAAGGGGGAAGGAGAGGTGGGGTGATGCATCAAACCAGAGTTTGATATAAGCACAGGTACTGTTCCAAAAACCAACTATGGAATAGACAAGACCTACACCTTCCTCAGTGAAAGGGACTCAAAACCCCATATTTCCCGCAGAGGAATAGATCTGACTAGTAAGAATCTTAAAACCTATGTATTGATATGTCTCCGTAAGGGAATCAAGTGTGTCTAGACTGGCATAAACATGGCAGCGAGAATCAGCTCAAACCCACTCTAAAAAGGAATTTCAAAAACAGAACAAAGAAACAGGGAAATTCTTTACAATTCCTTCAGGGTCTCTGATGCAACCTGGAATGACCCTATCTACGATGACAGCTGGATGTGGCATGAGGCTGGACACTTGGGACTGAGAGGATTGGTGAGATTGGGTGAGCAAATGCAGACCCTTTAAAGCAATAATGCATGGCCACCATTCCATGGGTCCCACCTCTCCAGGTTGAAGGGAATATTACTACAGCTATAACATGTACGGGAAACCTAGAGAATGGACACACTGTGAATACGAAAGGTTTCTAAAACTCAACGAAGAGTCCCTCTCCTGGTGCTCCGGTTTGACTTTCCAACAGCTTTACTATCAATCTCCCAACTTGGAGAGACAGCCCCTTTAAGCTCCTGGTTCACACAGGTTGCCCATTTGGCAGAGGAGGAAAGGGAAGAGGGAGAACCAATGAGAGAGTAGCTGTTAGGCATTTGGATGGGCACATGTCCCTCTAATTTCCCGGCAGGAAGAAGAATTCACCAAAGTCTCAGCCACCCACCGGGAACCAGTATAGGTCCTGAACCAAATGTTTGGACTTGCGTTCAGCTCACAAAAAACGAGTTGAAAAATGGAGCTCAGGGGCACAGCAATTCACAAACCGGCAGAGTAATCAAGGCCAACTATCGTCCAAAAATCTGTTGAGGGAAGGCAACGAGGCGGACTTGAATGCGAGGCAGAATAGCAGGAAACAGATTTCAAGAGGTACGTTAGAATCGCCTGTAAAGCACAGGAAGAGGGGCACAACTTCGACAATGATGCACTTGGCCAAAAAGGGCGTATGCGTTTTCTCCTGAATATATTCAGGAGAAAACGCATACGCCCTTTTTGGCCAAGCAAGCAAGCGGGCAATGCAAATCTGCACTACAAAGAAGTATCACTTCCCACCGGTCAAAAGGGACATCCACAAAATGTGTAAAAACCAGAAAGGCAAGACAGGCCCTGGAGAACAGGGAGCCTTGTTATGCTGATGGGCGGGATGTAAGCTGCCAACTGCCTCCCTGGAGGAGTGCATTGTGTTCCCTAAAACAAGTAAACAACAGAGCTACAGAGCCAAGGGCACTTCCAGTCTAGGGAATATACCTTGGGAAAACTGAAAATCCATAAGACAGAGCCACCCCCAAATTGAGGGCTGCACTGCTTACAAGAACCTCAACCTGGGTACACCTGAAATATCCCAGGAAATATAAAAATGGTTCAAAACATTGTGGAACTTACGTACGATGGAATATCCCTCAGCCATGAAATCAATGTCATAAGACCAGTAGCAGCAAAATGAGTGGATTCAGGTACGATGATTCTAAGTGAAAGAAGTCACACAGAAAAAGAAACTTATCATAAGATATCACTTAGGAAGATCCTGTAAACATGGCAACACATGAACTGAGTTAGGAAAGAGAACAGAGTCTCACATTTAGAAAACACTCTTATGCCTGCTTAAGGGGGAAGGAGAGGTGGGGTGATGCATCAAACCAGAGTTTGATATAAGCACAGGTACTGTTCCAAAAACCAACTATGGAATAGACAAGACCTACACCTTCCTCAGTGAAAGGGACTCAAAACCCCATATTTCCCGCAGAGGAATAGATCTGACTAGTAAGAATCTTAAAACCTATGTATTGATATGTCTCCGTAAGGGAATCAAGTGTGTCTAGACTGGCATAAACATGGCAGCGAGAATCAGCTCAAACCCACTCTAAAAAGGAATTTCAAAAACAGAACAAAGAAACAGGGAAATTCTTTACAATTCCTTCAGGGTCTCTGATGCAACCTGGAATGACCCTATCTACGATGACAGCTGGATGTGGCATGAGGCTGGACACTTGGGACTGAGAGGATTGGTGAGATTGGGTGAGCAAATGCAGACCCTTTAAAGCAATAATGCATGGCCACCATTCCATGGGTCCCACCTCTCCAGGTTGAAGGGAATATTACTACAGCTATAACATGTACGGGAAACCTAGAGAATGGACACACTGTGAATACGAAAGGTTTCTAAAACTCAACGAAGAGTCCCTCTCCTGGTGCTCCGGTTTGACTTTCCAACAGCTTTACTATCAATCTCCCAACTTGGAGAGACAGCCCCTTTAAGCTCCTGGTTCACACAGGTTGCCCATTTGGCAGAGGAGGAAAGGGAAGAGGGAGAACCAATGAGAGAGTAGCTGTTAGGCATTTGGATGGGCACATGTCCCTCTAATTTCCCGGCAGGAAGAAGAATTCACCAAAGTCTCAGCCACCCACCGGGAACCAGTATAGGTCCTGAACCAAATGTTTGGACTTGCGTTCAGCTCACAAAAAACGAGTTGAAAAATGGAGCTCAGGGGCACAGCAATTCACAAACCGGCAGAGTAATCAAGGCCAACTATCGTCCAAAAATCTGTTGAGGGAAGGCAACGAGGCGGACTTGAATGCGAGGCAGAATAGCAGGAAACAGATTTCAAGAGGTACGTTAGAATCGCCTGTAAAGCACAGGAAGAGGGGCACAACATCGACAATGATGCACTTGGCCAAAAAGGGCGTATGCGTTTTCTCCTGAATATATTCAGGAGAAAACGCATACGCCCTTTTTGGCCAAGCAAGCAAGCGGGCAATGCAAATCTGCACTACAAAGAAGTATCACTTCCCACCGGTCAAAAGGGACATCCACAAAATGTGTAAAAACCAGAAAGGCAAGACAGGCCCTGGAGAACAGGGAGCCTTGTTATGCTGATGGGCGGGATGTAAGCTGCCAACTGCCTCCCTGGAGGAGTGCATTGTGTTCCCTAAAACAAGTAAACAACAGAGCTACAGAGCCAAGGGCACTTCCAGTCTAGGGAATATACCTTGGGAAAACTGAAAATCCATAAGACAGAGCCACCCCCAAATTGAGGGCTGCACTGCTTACAAGAACCTCAACCTGGGTACACCTGAAATATCCCAGGAAATATAAAAATGGTTCAAAACATTGTGGAACTTACGTACGATGGAATATCCCTCAGCCATGAAATCAATGTCATAAGACCAGTAGCAGCAAAATGAGTGGATTCAGGTACGATGATTCTAAGTGAAAGAAGTCACACAGAAAAAGAAACTTATCATAAGATATCACTTAGGAAGATCCTGTAAACATGGCAACACATGAACTGAGTTAGGAAAGAGAACAGAGTCTCACATTTAGAAAACACTCTTATGCCTGCTTAAGGGGGAAGGAGAGGTGGGGTGATGCATCAAACCAGAGTTTGATATAAGCACAGGTACTGTTCCAAAAACCAACTATGGAATAGACAAGACCTACACCTTCCTCAGTGAAAGGGACTCAAAACCCCATATTTCCCGCAGAGGAATAGATCTGACTAGTAAGAATCTTAAAACCTATGTATTGATATGTCTCCGTAAGGGAATCAAGTGTGTCTAGACTGGCATAAACATGGCAGCGAGAATCAGCTCAAACCCACTCTAAAAAGGAATTTCAAAAACAGAACAAAGAAACAGGGAAATTCTTTACAATTCCTTCAGGGTCTCTGATGCAACCTGGAATGACCCTATCTACGATGACAGCTGGATGTGGCATGAGGCTGGACACTTGGGACTGAGAGGATTGGTGAGATTGGGTGAGCAAATGCAGACCCTTTAAAGCAATAATGCATGGCCACCATTCCATGGGTCCCACCTCTCCAGGTTGAAGGGAATATTACTACAGCTATAACATGTACGGGAAACCTAGAGAATGGACACACTGTGAATACGAAAGGTTTCTAAAACTCAACGAAGAGTCCCTCTCCTGGTGCTCCGGTTTGACTTTCCAACAGCTTTACTATCAATCTCCCAACTTGGAGAGACAGCCCCTTTAAGCTCCTGGTTCACACAGGTTGCCCATTTGGCAGAGGAGGAAAGGGAAGAGGGAGAACCAATGAGAGAGTAGCTGTTAGGCATTTGGATGGGCACATGTCACTCTAATTTCCCGGCAGGAAGAAGAATTCACCAAAGTCTCAGCCACCCACCGGGAACCAGTATAGGTCCTGAACCAAAAGTTTGGACTTGCGTTCAGCTCACAAAAAACGAGTTGAAAAATGGAGCTCAGGGGCACAGCAATTCACAAACTGGCAGAGTAATCAAGGCCAACTATCGTCCAAAAATCTGTTGAGGGAAGGCAACGAGGCGGACTTGAATGCGAGGCAGAATAGCAGGAAACAGATTTCAAGAGGTACGTTAGAATCGCCTGTAAAGCACAGGAAGAGGGGCACAACTTCGACAATGATGCACTTGGCCAAAAAGGGCGTATGCGTTTTCTCCTGAATATATTCAGGAGAAAACGCATACGCCCTTTTTGGCCAAGCAAGCAAGCGGGCAATGCAAATCTGCACTACAAAGAAGTATCACTTCCCACCGGTCAAAAGGGACATCCACAAAATGTGTAAAAACCAGAAAGGCAAGACAGGCCCTGGAGAACAGGGAGCCTTGTTATGCTGATGGGCGGGATGTAAGCTGCCAACTGCCTCCCTGGAGGAGTGCATTGTGTTCCCTAAAACAAGTAAACAACAGAGCTACAGAGCCAAGGGCACTTCCAGTCTAGGGAATATACCTTGGGAAAACTGAAAATCCATAAGACAGAGCCACCCCCAAATTGAGGGCTGCACTGCTTACAAGAACCTCAACCTGGGTACACCTGAAATATCCCAGGAAATGTAAAAATGGTTCAAAACATTGTGGAACTTACGTACGATGGAATATCCCTCAGCCATGAAATCAATGTCATAAGACCAGTAGCAGCAAAATGAGTGGATTCAGGTACGATGATTCTAAGTGAAAGAAGTCACACAGAAAAAGAAACTTATCATAAGATATCACTTAGGAAGATCCTGTAAACATGGCAACACATGAACTGAGTTAGGAAAGAGAACAGAGTCTCACATTTAGAAAACACTCTTATGCCTGCTTAAGGGGGAAGGAGAGGTGGGGTGATGCATCAAACCAGAGTTTGATATAAGCACAGGTACTGTTCCAAAAACCAACTATGGAATAGACAAGACCTACACCTTCCTCAGTGAAAGGGACTCAAAACCCCATATTTCCCGCAGAGGAATAGATCTGACTAGTAAGAATCTTAAAACCTATGTATTGATATGTCTCCGTAAGGGAATCAAGTGTGTCTAGACTGGCATAAACATGGCAGCGAGAATCAGCTCAAACCCACTCTAAAAAGGAATTTCAAAAACAGAACAAAGAAACAGGGAAATTCTTTACAATTCCTTCAGGGTCTCTGATGCAACCTGGAATGACCCTATCTACGATGACAGCTGGATGTGGCATGAGGCTGGACACTTGGGACTGAGAGGATTGGTGAGATTGGGTGAGCAAATGCAGACCCTTTAAAGCAATAATGCATGGCAACCATTCCATGGGTCCCACCTCTCCAGGTTGAAGGGAATATTACTACAGCTATAACATGTACGGGAAACCTAGAGAATGGACACACTGTGAATACGAAAGGTTTCTAAAACTCAACGAAGAGTCCCTCTCCTGGTGCTCCGGTTTGACTTTCCAACAGCTTTACTATCAATCTCCCAACTTGGAGAGACAGCCCCTTTAAGCTCCTGGTTCACACAGGTTGCCCATTTGGCAGAGGAGGAAAGGGAAGAGGGAGAACCAATGAGAGAGTAGCTGTTAGGCATTTGGATGGGCACATGTCACTCTAATTTCCCGGCAGGAAGAAGAATTCACCAAAGTCTCAGCCACCCACCGGGAACCAGTATAGGTCCTGAACCAAAAGTTTGGACTTGCGTTCAGCTCACAAAAAACGAGTTGAAAAATGGAGCTCAGGGGCACAGCAATTCACAAACTGGCAGAGTAATCAAGGCCAACTATCGTCCAAAAATCTGTTGAGGGAAGGCAACGAGGCGGACTTGAATGCGAGGCAGAATAGCAGGAAACAGATTTCAAGAGGTACGTTAGAATCGCCTGTAAAGCACAGGAAGAGGGGCACAACTTCGACAATGATGCACTTGGCCAAAAAGGGCGTATGCGTTTTCTCCTGAATATATTCAGGAGAAAACGCATACGCCCTTTTTGGCCAAGCAAGCAAGCGGGCAATGCAAATCTGCACTACAAAGAAGTATCACTTCCCACCGGTCAAAAGGGACATCCACAAAATGTGTAAAAACCAGAAAGGCAAGACAGGCCCTGGAGAACAGGGAGCCTTGTTATGCTGATGGGCGGGATGTAAGCTGCCAACTGCCTCCCTGGAGGAGTGCATTGTGTTCCCTAAAACAAGTAAACAACAGAGCTACAGAGCCAAGGGCACTTCCAGTCTAGGGAATATACCTTGGGAAAACTGAAAATCCATAAGACAGAGCCACCCCCAAATTGAGGGCTGCACTGCTTACAAGAACCTCAACCTGGGTACACCTGAAATATCCCAGGAAATATAAAAATGGTTCAAAACATTGTGGAACTTACGTACGATGGAATATCCCTCAGCCATGAAATCAATGTCATAAGACCAGTAGCAGCAAAATGAGTGGATTCAGGTACGATGATTCTAAGTGAAAGAAGTCACACAGAAAAAGAAACTTATCATAAGATATCACTTAGGAAGATCCTGTAAACATGGCAACACATGAACTGAGTTAGGAAAGAGAACAGAGTCTCACATTTAGAAAACACTCTTATGCCTGCTTAAGGGGGAAGGAGAGGTGGGGTGATGCATCAAACCAGAGTTTGATATAAGCACAGGTACTGTTCCAAAAACCAACTATGGAATAGACAAGACCTACACCTTCCTCAGTGAAAGGGACTCAAAACCCCATATTTCCCGCAGAGGAATAGATCTGACTAGTAAGAATCTTAAAACCTATGTATTGATATGTCTCCGTAAGGGAATCAAGTGTGTCTAGACTGGCATAAACATGGCAGCGAGAATCAGCTCAAACCCACTCTAAAAAGGAATTTCAAAAACAGAACAAAGAAACAGGGAAATTCTTTACAATTCCTTCAGGGTCTCTGATGCAACCTGGAATGACCCTATCTACGATGACAGCTGGATGTGGCATGAGGCTGGACACTTGGGACTGAGAGGATTGGTGAGATTGGGTGAGCAAATGCAGACCCTTTAAAGCAATAATGCATGGCCACCATTCCATGGGTCCCACCTCTCCAGGTTGAAGGGAATATTACTACAGCTATAACATGTACGGGAAACCTAGAGAATGGACACACTGTGAATACGAAAGGTTTCTAAAACTCAACGAAGTGTCCCTCTCCTGGTGCTCCGGTTTGACTTTCCAACAGCTTTACTATCAATCTCCCAACTTGGAGAGACAGCCCCTTTAAGCTCCTGGTTCACACAGGTTGCCCATTTGGCAGAGGAGGAAAGGGAAGAGGGAGAACCAATGAGAGAGTAGCTGTTAGGCATTTGGATGGGCACATGTCACTCTAATTTCCCGGCAGGAAGAAGAATTCACCAAAGTCTCAGCCACCCACCGGGAACCAGTATAGGTCCTGAACCAAAAGTTTGGACTTGCGTTCAGCTCACAAAAAACGAGTTGAAAAATGGAGCTCAGGGGCACAGCAATTCACAAACTGGCAGAGTAATCAAGGCCAACTATCGTCCAAAAATCTGTTGAGGGAAGGCAACGAGGCGGACTTGAATGCGAGGCAGAATAGCAGGAAACAGATTTCAAGAGGTACGTTAGAATCGCCTGTAAAGCACAGGAAGAGGGGCACAACTTCGACAATGATGCACTTGGCCAAAAAGGGCGTATGCGTTTTCTCCTGAATATATTCAGGAGAAAACGCATACGCCCTTTTTGGCCAAGCAAGCAAGCGGGCAATGCAAATCTGCACTACAAAGAAGTATCACTTCCCACCGGTCAAAAGGGACATCCACAAAATGTGTAAAAACCAGAAAGGCAAGACAGGCCCTGGAGAACAGGGAGCCTTGTTATGCTGATGGGCGGGATGTAAGCTGCCAACTGCCTCACTGGAGGAGTGCATTGTGTTCCCTAAAACAAGTAAACAACAGAGCTACAGAGCCAAGGGCACTTTCAGTCTAGGGAATATACCTTGGGAAAACTGAAAATCCATAAGACAGAGCCACCCCCAAATTGAGGGCTGCACTGCTTACAAGAACCTCAACCTGGGTACACCTGAAATATCCCAGGAAATGTAAAAATGGTTCAAAACATTGTGGAACTTACGTACGATGGAATATCCCTCAGCCATGAAATCAATGTCATAAGACCAGTAGCAGCAAAATGAGTGGATTCAGGTACGATGATTCTAAGTGAAAGAAGTCACACAGAAAAAGAAACTTATCATAAGATATCACTTAGGAAGATCCTGTAAACATGGCAACACATGAACTGAGTTAGGAAAGAGAACAGAGTCTCACATTTAGAAAACACTCTTATGCCTGCTTAAGGGGGAAGGAGAGGTGGGGTGATGCATCAAACCAGAGTTTGATATAAGCACAGGTACTGTTCCAAAAACCAACTATGGAATAGACAAGACCTACACCTTCCTCAGTGAAAGGGACTCAAAACCCCATATTTCCCGCAGAGGAATAGATCTGACTAGTAAGAATCTTAAAACCTATGTATTGATATGTCTCCGTAAGGGAATCAAGTGTGTCTAGACTGGCATAAACATGGCAGCGAGAATCAGCTCAAACCCACTCTAAAAAGGAATTTCAAAAACAGAACAAAGAAACAGGGAAATTCTTTACAATTCCTTCAGGGTCTCTGATGCAACCTGGAATGACCCTATCTACGATGACAGCTGGATGTGGCATGAGGCTGGACACTTGGGACTGAGAGGATTGGTGAGATTGGGTGAGCAAATGCAGACCCTTTAAAGCAATAATGCATGGCAACCATTCCATGGGTCCCACCTCTCCAGGTTGAAGGGAATATTACTACAGCTATAACATGTACGGGAAACCTAGAGAATGGACACACTGTGAATACGAAAGGTTTCTAAAACTCAACGAAGAGTCCCTCTCCTGGTGCTCCGGTTTGACTTTCCAACAGCTTTACTATCAATCTCCCAACTTGGAGAGACAGCCCCTTTAAGCTCCTGGTTCACACAGGTTGCCCATTTGGCAGAGGAGGAAAGGGAAGAGGGAGAACCAATGAGAGAGTAGCTGTTAGGCATTTGGATGGGCACATGTCACTCTAATTTCCCGGCAGGAAGAAGAATTCACCAAAGTCTCAGCCACCCACCGGGAACCAGTATAGGTCCTGAACCAAATGTTTGGACTTGCGTTCAGGTCACAAAAAAACGAGTTGAAAAATGGAGCTCAGGGGCACAGCAATTCACAAACTGGCAGAGTAATCAAGGCCAACTATCGTCCAAAAATCTGTTGAGGGAAGGCAACGAGGCGGACTTGAATGCGAGGCAGAATAGCAGGAAACAGATTTCAAGAGGTACGTTAGAATCGCCTGTAAAGCACAGGAAGAGGGGCACAACTTCGACAATGATGCACTTGGCCAAAAAGGGCGTATGCGTTTTCTCCTGAATATATTCAGGAGAAAACGCATACGCCCTTTTTGGCCAAGCAAGCAAGCGGGCAATGCAAATCTGCACTACAAAGAAGTATCACTTCCCACCGGTCAAAAGGGACATCCACAAAATGTGTAAAAACCAGAAAGGCAAGACAGGCCCTGGAGAACAGGGAGCCTTGTTATGCTGATGGGCGGGATGTAAGCTGCCAACTGCCTCCCTGGAGGAGTGCATTGTGTTCCCTAAAACAAGTAAACAACAGAGCTACAGAGCCAAGGGCACTTCCAGTCTAGGGAATATACCTTGGGAAAACTGAAAATCCATAAGACAGAGCCACCCCCAAATTGAGGGCTGCACTGCTTACAAGAACCTCAACCTGGGTACACCTGAAATATCCCAGGAAATATAAAAATGGTTCAAAACATTGTGGAACTTACGTACGATGGAATATCCCTCAGCCATGAAATCAATGTCATAAGACCAGTAGCAGCAAAATGAGTGGATTCAGGTACGATGATTCTAAGGGAAAGAAGTCACACAGGAAAAGAAACTTATCATAAGATATCACTTAGGAAGATCCTGTAAACATGGCAACACATGAACTGAGTTAGGAAAGAGAACAGAGTCTCACATTTAGAAAACACTCTTATGCCTGCTTAAGGGGGAAGGAGAGGTGGGGTGATGCATCAAACCAGAGTTTGATATAAGCACAGGTACTGTTCCAAAAACCAACTATGGAATAGACAAGACCTACACCTTCCTCAGTGAAAGGGACTCAAAACCCCATATTTCCCGCAGAGGAATAGATCTGACTAGTAAGAATCTTAAAACCTATGTATTGATATGTCTCCGTAAGGGAATCAAGTGTGTCTAGACTGGCATAAACATGGCAGCGAGAATCAGCTCAAACCCACTCTAAAAAGGAATTTCAAAAACAGAACAAAGAAACAGGGAAATTCTTTACAATTCCTTCAGGGTCTCTGATGCAACCTGGAATGACCCTATCTACGATGACAGCTGGATGTGGCATGAGGCTGGACACTTGGGACTGAGAGGATTGGTGAGATTGGGTGAGCAAATGCAGACCCTTTAAAGCAATAATGCATGGCAACCATTCCATGGGTCCCACCTCTCCAGGTTGAAGGGAATATTACTACAGCTATAACATGTACGGGAAACCTAGAGAATGGACACACTGTGAATACGAAAGGTTTCTAAAACTCAACGAAGAGTCCCTCTCCTGGTGCTCCGGTTTGACTTTCCAACAGCTTTACTATCAATCTCCCAACTTGGAGAGACAGCCCCTTTAAGCTCCTGGTTCACACAGGTTGCCCATTTGGCAGAGGAGGAAAGGGAAGAGGGAGAACCAATGAGAGAGTAGCTGTTAGGCATTTGGATGGGCACATGTCACTCTAATTTCCCGGCAGGAAGAAGAATTCACCAAAGTCTCAGCCACCCACCGGGAACCAGTATAGGTCCTGAACCAAATGTTTGGACTTGCGTTCAGGTCACAAAAAAACGAGTTGAAAAATGGAGCTCAGGGGCACAGCAATTCACAAACTGGCAGAGTAATCAAGGCCAACTATCGTCCAAAAATCTGTTGAGGGAAGGCAACGAGGCGGACTTGAATGCGAGGCAGAATAGCAGGAAACAGATTTCAAGAGGTACGTTAGAATCGCCTGTAAAGCACAGGAAGAGGGGCACAACTTCGACAATGATGCACTTGGCCAAAAAGGGCGTATGCGTTTTCTCCTGAATATATTCAGGAGAAAACGCATACGCCCTTTTTGGCCAAGCAAGCAAGCGGGCAATGCAAATCTGCACTACAAAGAAGTATCACTTCCCACCGGTCAAAAGGGACATCCACAAAATGTGTAAAAACCAGAAAGGCAAGACAGGCCCTGGAGAACAGGGAGCCTTGTTATGCTGATGGGCGGGATGTAAGCTGCCAACTGCCTCCCTGGAGGAGTGCATTGTGTTCCCTAAAACAAGTAAACAACAGAGCTACAGAGCCAAGGGCACTTCCAGTCTAGGGAATATACCTTGGGAAAACTGAAAATCCATAAGACAGAGCCACCCCCAAATTGAGGGCTGCACTGCTTACAAGAACCTCAACCTGGGTACACCTGAAATATCCCAGGAAATATAAAAATGGTTCAAAACATTGTGGAACTTACGTACGATGGAATATCCCTCAGCCATGAAATCAATGTCATAAGACCAGTAGCAGCAAAATGAGTGGATTCAGGTACGATGATTCTAAGGGAAAGAAGTCACACAGGAAAAGAAACTTATCATAAGATATCACTTAGGAAGATCCTGTAAACATGGCAACACATGAACTGAGTTAGGAAAGAGAACAGAGTCTCACATTTAGAAAACACTCTTATGCCTGCTTAAGGGGGAAGGAGAGGTGGGGTGATGCATCAAACCAGAGTTTGATATAAGCACAGGTACTGTTCCAAAAACCAACTATGGAATAGACAAGACCTACACCTTCCTCAGTGAAAGGGACTCAAAACCCCATATTTCCCGCAGAGGAATAGATCTGACTAGTAAGAATCTTAAAACCTATGTATTGATATGTCTCCGTAAGGGAATCAAGTGTGTCTAGACTGGCATAAACATGGCAGCGAGAATCAGCTCAAACCCACTCTAAAAAGGAATTTCAAAAACAGAACAAAGAAACAGGGAAATTCTTTACAATTCCTTCAGGGTCTCTGAAGCAACCTGGAATGACCCTATCTACGATGACAGCTGGATGTGGCATGAGGCTGGACACTTGGGACTGAGAGGATTGGTGAGATTGGGTGAGCAAATGCAGACCCTTTAAAGCAATAATGCATGGCCACCATTCCATGGGTCCCACCTCTCCAGGTTGAAGGGAATATTACTACAGCTATAACATGTACGGGAAACCTAGAGAATGGACACACTGTGAATACGAAAGGTTTCTAAAACTCAACGAAGAGTCCCTCTCCTGGTGCTCCGGTTTGACTTTCCAACAGCTTTACTATCAATCTCCCAACTTGGAGAGACAGCCCCTTTAAGCTCCTGGTTCACACAGGTTGCCCATTTGGCAGAGGAGGAAAGGGAAGAGGGAGAACCAATGAGAGAGTAGCTGTTAGGCATTTGGATGGGCACATGTCCCTCTAATTTCCCGGCAGGAAGAAGAATTCACCAAAGTCTCAGCCACCCACCGGGAACCAGTAGAGGTCCTGAACCAAATGTTTGGACTTGCGTTCAGCTCACAAAAAACGAGTTGAAAAATGGAGCTCAGGGGCACAGCAATTCACAAACCGGCAGAGTAATCAAGGCCAACTATCGTCCAAAAATCTGTTGAGGGAAGGCAACGAGGCGGACTTGAATGCGAGGCAGAATAGCAGGAAACAGATTTCAAGAGGTACGTTAGAATCGCCTGTAAAGCACAGGAAGAGGGGCACAACTTCGACAATGATGCACTTGGCCAAAAAGGGCGTATGCGTTTTCTCCTGAATATATTCAGGAGAAAACGCATACGCCCTTTTTGGCCAAGCAAGCAAGCGGGCAATGCAAATCTGCACTACAAAGAAGTATCACTTCCCACCGGTCAAAAGGGACATCCACAAAATGTGTAAAAACCAGAAAGGCAAGACAGGCCCTGGAGAACAGGGAGCCTTGTTATGCTGATGGGCGGGATGTAAGCTGCCAACTGCCTCCCTGGAGGAGTGCATTGTGTTCCCTAAAACAAGTAAACAACAGAGCTACAGAGCCAAGGGCACTTCCAGTCTAGGGAATATACCTTGGGAAAACTGAAAATCCATAAGACAGAGCCACCCCCAAATTGAGGGCTGCACTGCTTACAAGAACCTCAACCTGGGTACACCTGAAATATCCCAGGAAATATAAAAATGGTTCAAAACATTGTGGAACTTACGTACGATGGAATATCCCTCAGCCATGAAATCAATGTCATAAGACCAGTAGCAGCAAAATGAGTGGATTCAGGTACGATGATTCTAAGTGAAAGAAGTCACACAGAAAAAGAAACTTATCATAAGATATCACTTAGGAAGATCCTGTAAACATGGCAACACATGAACTGAGTTAGGAAAGAGAACAGAGTCTCACATTTAGAAAACACTCTTATGCCTGCTTAAGGGGGAAGGAGAGGTGGGGTGATGCATCAAACCAGAGTTTGATATAAGCACAGGTACTGTTCCAAAAACCAACTATGGAATAGACAAGACCTCCACCTTCCTCAGTGAAAGGGACTCAAAACCCCATATTTCCCGCAGAGGAATAGATCTGACTAGTAAGAATCTTAAAACCTATGTATTGATATGTCTCCGTAAGGGAATCAAGTGTGTCTAGACTGGCATAAACATGGCAGCGAGAATCAGCTCAAACCCACTCTAAAAAGGAATTTCAAAAACAGAACAAAGAAACAGGGAAATTCTTTACAATTCCTTCAGGGTCTCTGATGCAACCTGGAATGACCCTATCTACGATGACAGCTGGATGTGGCATGAGGCTGGACACTTGGGACTGAGAGGATTGGTGAGATTGGGTGAGCAAATGCAGACCCTTTAAAGCAATAATGCATGGCAACCATTCCATGGGTCCCACCTCTCCAGGTTGAAGGGAATATTACTACAGCTATAACATGTACGGGAAACCTAGAGAATGGACACACTGTGAATACGAAAGGTTTCTAAAACTCAACGAAGAGTCCCTCTCCTGGTGCTCCGGTTTGACTTTCCAACAGCTTTACTATCAATCTCCCAACTTGGAGAGACAGCCCCTTTAAGCTCCTGGTTCACACAGGTTGCCCATTTGGCAGAGGAGGAAAGGGAAGAGGGAGAACCAATGAGAGAGTAGCTGTTAGGCATTTGGATGGGCACATGTCACTCTAATTTCCCGGCAGGAAGAAGAATTCACCAAAGTCTCAGCCACCCACCGGGAACCAGTATAGGTCCTGAACCAAAAGTTTGGACTTGCGTTCAGCTCACAAAAAACGAGTTGAAAAATGGAGCTCAGGGGCACAGCAATTCGCAAACTGGCAGAGTAATCAAGGCCAACTATCGTCCAAAAATCTGTTGAGGGAAGGCAACGAGGCGGACTTGAATGCGAGGCAGAATAGCAGGAAACAGATTTCAAGAGGTACGTTAGAATCGCCTGTAAAGCACAGGAAGAGGGGCACAACTTCGACAATGATGCACTTGGCCAAAAAGGGCGTATGCGTTTTCTCCTGAATATATTCAGGAGAAAACGCATACGCCCTTTTTGGCCAAGCAAGCAAGCGGGCAATGCAAATCTGCACTACAAAGAAGTATCACTTCCCACCGGTCAAAAGGGACATCCACAAAATGTGTAAAAACCAGAAAGGCAAGACAGGCCCTGGAGAACAGGGAGCATTGTTATGCTGATGGGCGGGATGTAAGCTGCCAACTGCCTCACTGGAGGAGTGCATTGTGTTCCCTAAAACAAGTAAACAACAGAGCTACAGAGCCAAGGGCACTTCCAGTCTAGGGAATATACCTTGGGAAAACTGAAAATCCATAAGACAGAGCCACCCCCAAATTGAGGGCTGCACTGCTTACAAGAACCTCAACCTGGGTACACCTGAAATATCCCAGGAAATGTAAAAATGGTTCAAAACATTGTGGAACTTACGTACGATGGAATATCCCTCAGCCATGAAATCAATGTCATAAGACCAGTAGCAGCAAAATGAGTGGATTCAGGTACGATGATTCTAAGTG
>NW_028294137.1:0-36476 GCF_964341445.2 Mesoplodon mirus | reverse complement strand
AATTCAATAGGGATAAGGCTTTGATTTTCCTCTTATTCTCTCTTCGTGCTTATGTTCTTGGTACAATATTGATGTACCACGGACAAGCCAGCATGTGAATGTGCTCTGTCTGGTTAAGTTATATAGCCTTTCTACATTGTAGAGTCCTTCAGTTTCTAAAATCATGGAGCTTGTATTGTTAGATCCAATGAAGTGACTAAAAGAATTTTTAAAAATAAGCCATCAGTCTGGACGTGCATAGGTGAATGAAGGAGAAACACTTTACAGTCAGAGAAAAAAGCATACTTAACATTTAGGATTATCAACCACTGCCGGTTTTCCATAGTATATTTCATTCCTGATTTTATCTGAAAGAGATATGATTACTACCACCATTCAAAAAGTGGTACTTTATAATTTAATAAGCTCTTGGCTCATCTTTGAGGTAGATTTCGGATTTAAAATAGACTACCACGCTGCTAACTACTTCACCTGATATTTCTCAATAACATAGAGGCTTCATTCAAGAAACCTCTTGACTTATAATTACCTGACACCCGGTGATGAATCAAGGTTTTGTGGGGCCTGAACCTCATCTACTTTGGGAAATCCTATCTAATAAAAATATGCAAAGTTATAAATAGAAACATCGCTAGGACCCCTCTCAAGACTTTGGAAGGGACCTATGCAAGTGAGGAGCCCTGAAGCCTAAGGTTCATTGAATTCATGATAAGTCCACCTCAGCTGAGGCCCTTTTCCAAACTTATTTAATGCAGGCAACTTATAAACACCCCAGTAATATGTCATTATAGGTAGTAAAATGATTTAACTCGAGGGTGGCATCTTCCCTTGGTGGCTTGCCTTTGGTAAGAGATGCAATAAAGTTTGTATCTCACCATGGCAAATGTATCCTGAAGCAAATTAGCTTTGTCTATTAGAAAGACTTAGTCCGAAACAAAGACTTACTATACTGTGACAATCTTTTGAAAGTAACTGTGAATGAGTTTTCGGAGTACAGTACTAATTTATTTACAACACCAGATAGCTCTGATTCTTTCACTACCTTTTTCTGTCATTTAAGAGGAGCACAAATTCCAAAGGAACAAGTTGGTGCCTCTTCCATTACAAATCTTTTCTAACCTACCACCCATTTGCTACTTCATCACCCCCCTCCCTCACCTTGTTACCCTGCTGCATAGATGCTAGAATGGCTCTCATATATGTTTTCCAATCAACATCCATATTTCTCCTTCCAGTATGAAAGCTTCTTGAGGACAAAGTCCCTGCCCTATGCGTCTTTGTATCCCCAGCACTTAGTACAGTGTTCACAGACAGTGGGCAAGGCACTCAGTGAATGTTTTGGAATGAATTCATTAATTTTTAAACTGTGATTTATTTATTTATTTCCACAATGTATTGTCCTGTGTTGCCTACATAACTCTAGTGAAACTCTGATTCTTATAAGGAACTCTTGGTGTTCTAGGATGTTTAGGAAAGGTGGTGAGTTTAAGACGTTGTACTGACGCTACTAAAACCTCCTGGTGAAGGGACCTCACGAGCCTGCTCTCCGGTGTGCTAACAAAAGAAAAACCGACCCTTGGTGCTCTCTCCCCAAGGTAGGCGTCAGCAAACTAACAAGGGAAAGGAAGGAGGCCGCTAAAGATAGGCATCTGCAGGAATTGTTAATCCAGCTCCAGACACAGCCTCAACACCTTCATTAACCCAAAATGTGGGAACTGTGTGAAACTGGATTTCTGAACCATAAGACAGGTAAGAGAGTCTTTTCCAAAGCCAGGTGTAGAAGAGCTCTTTACCTTGAGTCTAAAATCGCCTTCGGGCCATTGAACGTACCCACTATCATTTCCTTGTGTCATGAGAAATCAGAGAAGTTTTGAGCTGAAGGGGTGTAAAACCCACACTTCTTATTGAAGAGTAGTCAGCAAAGAAAATATATTGAATTAGGCCGCAGCAAAGTCTTTTCTTTATATTTTTCACACTACAGCTGAACACAAACGACGTCTTTTTCCATACCTCAAAGGTTCCTATTGGCCACAGATAATTCACTTCAGCAATATATGCTTTTTTGAAAAATAATGTTCTGGGTGGCTGGGGAGAGCCCTGTGGTGGGTGTTCAGGAATTCTTTCTGCTTTACCATTTAAAAGAGCTAATGATGGTTGGGGAAGCACCCACACCCACTGAACCACACCCTGCTAAACTTAGTTCTCTGCAGCTCTGTGTTGCATACATTTTAAGCAGTTAGGAACTTTGCACATGAAAAGGAATCAAAGTGAAATTCAAAAGTGGAAGTGCCTGGACCATTCGCATATTGGAGAGGCATCCATGGAGTGGGATTCCATGACAATGCTAATCTGAGTGTTTTGGTTCGGGGCCTTTAATTGACCATGCCAAAGATCAGTACTATGGAAAGTAGAGCCTTTCATATATATGAGTTAAACAAGTCTCTTGGCCTCTTTGTACCTTAGTTTCCTCATTTGAAAAAAAAAAAATAAATGGCTCTCAAGACATACTTTCCAGAATTCATACTGGGCTTACTTACACCCAGCTAACCAATAACTGCATGATTGTTTTTACACACAGTTGTTTACATGTATTCATCTTCTATTTCACTTACAACTTGTGTAAAAACTGCATTCCATGCCAGGCCTGAAACGTTCCAAAGCTCAGTTCTGGGAGTAAATTGCAACCAAGATTTCTACAAAAAAAGACACAAGCAAAAGAATTAGAAAAACAGATATTCTTTCAGAACATTTATCCTTTGGCAATAATTCTAATTTATATATGATGAAACATAACATCACTACTCCCTCCATACACTAAAGAAATCTCACTGTGGGAGATATTATGATTTATACTTTCATGATTATATATGTGGTGCATTAGATACAAAATACTAAATGCTCATTAAATACTTGTGTTAAGTCATCTTTATTTCCCTAGCTAGGCAGCACTATTGACACTTTGGGCTGGATAATTCTTTGCTGTGGGAGGCTCTCCTGTACACTGTTGGATGTTTAGTAGCATCTCTGGTCTCTGTCCACTAGATGCCAGCAGCATATACAGTTCTGACAAGCAAAACTGTCGCCAGACACTACCAAATGTCACCTGTGTGCAAAATCACCCTGGTTGAGAACCACTGCTCTTGATACTGGGTGATGTTGGATGCTCAGCATGATCCTGCTCTGTGCTGGAACTGTCACCTCGGGATACAATGGAGACTGAGCTACAACTTCCCTAATGAGCTCTGGAGGCTGCGATGGGGTCTTCTGCTGGACTGGAGAAGGTTCAGCCTCTTTAGTGACCTGTGGATTTATGGGAAGTGCCAGAGCCAGAGATTTAACAGTGACATTGTACAAGTGTGACTGCTGAGCTTCATTTACCCCATGATGTGCTTCTAGTCGAACTACAACCTCCTTAAGTGTCTCCAAAGGCCGGGCAAGGGCCTCTTGAGGACTTGAAGTTTCTAGTTCCTCAGGGGCCTCTGAAGGCTGAGATGGAGCCTCCTGCAGAAGTGGAGGTGGTTCTACCTCTTCAGCGGGCTCTGCATGCTGAGCCTGGGCCTCTGCCTGGGGTGAAAAAGATTCAACGTCCTCAGGGGTCTGTGGATGCTGAGCAGGGGCCTCTTGATGAGGTAAAGATTCAGCCTCCTCAGTGAGCTCTGGATGACGAGTTTGGGCCTCCTGCTGGGATGCAGAAATATCTCATCCTCATCAGAAGACTCCCTGTCGTGTAGCTTTTGTTTTCCTTGCGTGTGGCGCTGAGAGGCCTATACATATCCCTAAGCCAAAGTGGCCGCCTTCTCCCGAAAAAGCCCTCCTAGAACACAGAAAGGGAAATATTAATTCTGCATCCCCCCTGCTTTCTCTGGCCACAGTACTTTATCCTCCTCACATCTACCTGACTCTCACTTTCCCCTGAGCTTCTCTTACGCAGCAGAAATCAAAAAAAAGCCCCTTGGAGGAAAACACACACAGTTAGTGTTACATGTCACTTTTCATCTCTCTCACAATGTGCTATCTCTGCTTTCATTAGGACTAAATGGGGACCTCAGTCCATAATCACAATGAGCAAAACCACCACAGACCCGGGATCATGAAAATCATTGCATGCATGCTGGCCTTCCAGAAGTTCTCTGTGTCTGTCCAAAATGGACCCCAAGTGTCTCTGGAGAGACATTTCTATGTGGCTTAGCATGGAGCATAGGCAGGATTTTCAGCCCCGTTCACCTTTCTTTGCCCTTGGCCAACTGCCCTCGTGCAGTGAAAACACTGCACAACGGCACTGGGCAGAAACTTGTTACTCCCTTAGACGCGCTTCACACCAGTCCGCTTCGGACTTAGTCGCACATGCAGCATTTGCTGGGGGTGTGGGTGTGGGGAGAAGGCGATTTTATTTTCCTGGCTGCTCTATCCTATAAGTTGAATCACACCAAGTAAACACCTGAACCCAACGAGCAAAGTCATCTATAGCTCTCTGACTTTCACTCTGCAGGCTGTCACTCAGGTGTCAGTGAATTGTGGAATCCGTTTAAAGGCCACGACCAGCAGGGAAGCACAAAATACTCTTTTCGAATACAAATAGAAGAGAAAAAAATCACAGTGCACAATAAGTTTGTTTCAGAAACTACTTATGTCCATATAGTATGTGTCTACTCGACTGTGACATAAAACGTAGCTCACAGCCCAAGCACAGTGTGTGATCAGTGGAGAAGTCCTCAGTGGAAAGGGACCATCTTCTTCTTGGTAATCACTAGCAGTATGACCATGGGGCAAGATAGTTTCCCTTTCTCTTTCTCCAGTTCCTTATTACAAAAGGAAGAGACAAACTAGTGTCTAAAGTTTCTCCCGGTTAAAATTCTATGAGGTTTGGATAAAGGGAAGAGAGAGTAGGGGCCTGAAAAACAGTAGGATGAGAAGGGAAGTTTTCTTGCCACTTTCCAGGAGGGACTCATATGTTCTACCTTTCGTCAGCTTTGAGTGAGGCCAGCCCCTAAATCCCCAACCATGTGGCCCTCCCTACCCCAGAGCCTCCTAGAAGGCCTCTGGCCTGGCCTGATGCCTGGGAGCCAGGCATCAGCCCAGCAGGAACAGGTACAACCAAAACCTCTCCCCGTCCACCCTCTTTCCTTAAAGGACTAGTGAGAGCAGATGAATGTGTGCCAGTCCTGTTCTAACTCAGCTTGGGCTGGGGAGCTAATTCTGCTGATAAATAAACTAGGGTAAACCATTAGGGTAATTAAACGTTCTTCCTGCCTTTGGTGAGGAAACTGAAATAGATGAGCTCTAAGTTCTCCTCTAGTTATAAAATTCTGCTTTCAAAGACCAATATTTACCTTCTGCATCTTTTTCTATCTTCCTCTTTTGCAATTCTATGAGAAGAAATCTGTTTTGAAAGAAAACAGGATCATGATTATCCATTACAACTATTTCCAAATCCTTATTCATTCCTTTTTACTTTAAATCTGATCTATCCAGTAAGATGTTAACTCTTTCAAGGAAAGGAATTCTACCCTGTTTAAGAATCCTTTGACTCTTCCACAGTACCTAACTTAGGGTCTTGCATGCAGCTGGCGATATATTTTATTGACTGTTTTAGATAACGTTCAACAGATAATTCCTAATAAAAACTCTTAGAAGTAGGAAAAGAAAATAAAAGTATCTGGCAGAAACCTAAGCATTGTTTTAAAGTCAAGAACAAGAGTAGGATGCCCAATCATTACTGCTACTATTGAGCATTGTGGAGGAGGTCTTAATCAGTACGATAAGAAAAACGAAGTATTGGAAAGAAGAGACAAACATATCTGCATATGAAACAAGGGACCCAAAAAGACCAAAAGAATCAACTGAAATTTTACTGGAAGTAACATGAGTAAGATGGCTCCATACAAAATCAAGAGATCAACATATTAGCCTCAATAGCTTTCCCATATAACACAACTAACTAACTAAAAAACAGAAGAAACATCCCATTTACTATATCAATAAAAATGCATAAAGCACCTAGGAATAAATTTAGCCACAAATTTGTAAGACCTATGTGATGAAAATATTAAACCTTTTTTGAAGCACATTAAGAAGTACTTACATGGCATGAGATACCATCCTCCTAGAATGTTGTAAAGAGGTCAATTCTCTTCAAATGAAACTAAAAATTCAATGCAATCCATTTTATAACCAAAATAATTTTTAAATAAACCTGGCCAGCTGACATTTGGTAGAGAATATATGTGAGAATAGTTATGAGATGTATGCCAAAGAAGGTCAAAGAGTAGGACCTTGCCCTACCAGAAATAAAATATGTTATAGAGCAACTGGAATTAAGCAGTGTGATATCAGTACTGGTACAGGACAAGATAACTGGATCACAGAACAGCATCCAGATGAAGATAGCATAGTAGACCAGGGAAGAAAGAATAAACCATTCAGTGAAAGATTTGAAAAGAATCAGATCTTCATGTAGGGGGAAAAAGTTAGATCCCCTACCTCAACCACACGAACAAACAAATACAACAAATTCTGGACAGATTATAAAAGTACTTGAAGAAAATCTTAGAGGTGATTTTTACGTCACGAGGTGACAAAGGCCTGGCTAACAAAACCCACCCCACATGAGCCATGAGGAGACGACAGGCAGATATGGTGGCAGACTGTCAACACACCTCCTACTCTTCACAGCCCTCGCCCCCTTTTCCCCTGGACTGTTTGTCTTCTTCTTGTTGACTTACAAAACTCTTGGGAGTTCCCTGGTGGTCCACTGGTTAGGGCGTGGCTCTTTCACTGCTGTGGCCCGAGGTTCAATCCCTTGTCAAGGGACTAAGATCCTGCAAGCTGCACAGCATGGCCAAACCCCACCACTTCGAAACAAACAAACAAAAACTCTTTATGGTAAAGAAATACTGGCTTTCATTGAATTTCAGTGTTTCGAATATTTCCAGTGTTTTTGTCTCTAAGGAGACAAGACAAAAGAGTGGAGGAGGGAGCACCAGCTTTGCAGTCGGGTGAAACTGCCTTCTGCTTTCGGTTTGGCCGCTGGGGCCTTACACTGATCTCCTTCATCTATGAGGGAGGGATAGTAATATCATCCTCACAGGACTGTGGGCTTTAAATCAGACAATATATGGAAAACTCTTCATCTTACGCTCGGCATGAATCAGTGCTAAGCTGGTGTCACAGACAAGATGGTGGAATATATCAAAGGCTCTGCTTGTGGCATCAGGCTCTGAAGGCTCTTTCCCACCAGAAGATTATAGAAATATTGCTTTTATTTTCTTCTAATACCTTTATGTGGTCTTTTTTCACATTTATGGATATATGTTTATTTAACATGAAACATGGGGATCTGCTATTTACCCCCCAAATAGTTAGGCAGCTATTCTATCACCATTTATTCATTTTCTTCCCCTGATTGCAATATTAAAATATGACATTTCAAAAGTCTTAAGAACACAGGGGTCTATTGCTGGACTCTATCCTACTTCAAATAAATATTCGGTTGCATTATTCCTCACTGTGGAATTGACATAACGCCTCACCTCTCTTCCGTTGAACACCATTATTGTCTACCATAGGAAGAACACTGCATGGCCCCTGTCCTCCAAAAGCTTATCGTATAAGTGGGGAGAGGAAATAAAGGTTAGGACTCCTCGCTTTCACTGCCGAGGGTACAGGTCCAATCCCTGCTTGGGGAACTAAGATCACACAGGCCCAAACAAAACAAAACAAAACAAATGCAAGAAGTTAAAAACAATAAAAAGGGGACTTTACAGAAATTCTAAAAATGCCAAAGGCCATATGCCACCTGAGATGTAGAGGGTACAGTCTGGGCAACGGCCAATGACTAGCAAGCTAGTCCCCAGCCTCCTAGGCTCAGAAATCATACTCTTCCTCACCAAGCGAGAACTCACGTCTTCCTGTTGTAGCAGTCTCACTTTATCAATATCACAGGATTGATCAAACATCAGAATGCCAAATTATTACTTGACAATGAGAAATACATCTGTTCTACACACGGGGCATCTGTGTCTACACAGTCAGAGAATTACCTTCTGTGGGGACAGGCCTCCGTGGCACACTGAAGCACAATCACAGAATCGAAGGCTACTTGGTGAGATCAGAATTAGAAAAGGAATCAGCTGAATCCAGAACTTAATGGGAAGGCCTGAGGTAACTGGATCCATCCATCTCCTCAACAGGCAGCCTGGCTAGTGGGCCTGACTCCTCAGTTATGCTGCCTAAGGTGCCATCTCTACTCTTGGGCAATGTGAGGATGGGCACTGCCCATGTTGGTCTCTCCTCACCTTTTCTATGCTTTCACTAGTGACCAACCCTCCTGCAGATAGACACATTTCTCTTTAGAAGTTAGTACATCATGTCAGGTTTGATTCAAGTGTGATAGGCCAGGAAGCCATTGGTCCTTACACATCTCTGCTCAGCTCCATGATGTGCTAACCTTGGTGGTTCTCTCTTGGGGGGCTGCCTTTCAAAAAACTGCTTACCACTTTTGTGAGTTCTGAGGGGAGGGGGGACTACTTTGCTATGGCCCCTAAGAAATGGTGACAAACCTCACAGGACTAGGATCAGGAGGGCTGGAGTATTCAGGGAAGGCTTTACAGAGAAAGATATCTGAACTTGAGTTGGCTTTTCAGAGATTCATAGGAGTTCCACAGGCAAAGCAAAATAAAGGAATTTTCGATGGACAAAGGCACAGACAAAAGTAGGAATGGCTATGGTGTAACTAGCGTATAGTGAGGAGCTGCTTTGGCTGGAATGGAGGGCTGCCATCACAGGAGAAAAGATAACTAAAGTAATGTGGAGTGGTAGGGTAGAATCAAGACTGTCAGCCTATTAAATCAATCTTTTAATGTTAGCAACTGCCTGCTGGGAAAAGTAATCAACCACTATGTAACTGAACAAAAGGTAAACAGGCTAGCTCCAGGAATAGGCTACTATAAATATTTGAGGGTAGCCTGCTGCAAGAGTTTACTTGCAGTGTTTTAATGGAACCTATCTACACAATTCCTAATACACCGGAGAAGAAAGCTGCTAAGTAAACCTGAGGAATTGACGAGATCACACTTTTGTCTTTTAGGCATGCCCTTTTAGCCCTCCCAGGGTGACTGATAGCTCCTTGAGTATGGAGATCCTATATCTCTCATCACTTCAGCCAAGAAGGAAAGAAATCAACAGTAGAATGAGAGTGACTGGTGAGTACATCAAATCAGCATACTTTGTTGGGTTGAAGAAAATTTACTATCATGTCAACTCTGGCCTTCTTATAAACTTCACGTGTCAAAACAGTCCAATAGCTTGTTATCAGGGATCCAATTCCATAGGGATCTCCTGGGAGTGAAGTTCCTTTTAAAAACCCTGTGGGGACTTCCCTGGTGGTGCAATGGTTAAGGATCCGCCTGCCAGCACAGGGCACACAGGTTCGATCCCTGGTCTGGGGAGGTCCCACATGCTGCGGAGCAACTAAGTCATTGTGCCACAACTCCTGAGCCCGTGCATCTACAGCCCGTACTCCACAACGAGAGACGCCACCTCAGTAAGAAGCCCACGCACCGCAATGAAGACCCAACGCAGCCAAAAAAAAAAAAAAAAAAAAAAAAACCACAAAAAAAAACATCCTGGGAATATACTTTTCATTAAAAGAACAAAGTGTATGTCAGTCCTCATGGCTAAAGGGAAGAATCAAGTAGTAGCAGGAGGAAAGGTGGATTTGATTCTCAGTTTCTGGGTTCTGAATCTGAATTAATTATTGTCCTTACCTCAATGAGACAGAGAATTCTAACACAAATCGTCACTACTACAGGTACAGATACTGCCAAGATGAGTTTGTTGTTATAGTCATAACCTGGAACTTGTTTTGTGAGCTAAAAAAATATATAACAATTTTTAAAAACAAGGAGATAGAAGGGATGAAAACTTACGATTCTTAATCCTATTCTAAACGATAGCTAACTCTTCTTAAACTACTATGAAACCCAATCCTTCCAGGCGAGTAGCTTCTATAAGAACAAGTCAAATTGAATGTTATTAGTCTTATCATTAGCATTTTCTTCTACAATTTATCTACAATTTATTTATCTTGTGTTATGTCCTTTTCGCGTCTACCCTAGGAATAGTGACACACTCTCTCAATGAGCAAAGTTGGAGATCACTGTCTTAGCCCGTTTCATGGCTGAAGATAAGATACTGACTAGGAGCCCGTGGTATTCCCGCTTGGGCACGTTAATGGCATGTCCTAAACTGAGTAAAAGTCCAAGTCCCATGTGTCAGGGGTTATCCTCACCTCACTTGACTCCTGCTCTTTCTGCTCACTCTGGGCTTCTGTGCTCTCACTGATATAGTTGTCAGCTTTCCACTGGTCCATATCCCATTCCGCTTTGGACACATTTACTTCTTGCTGCTTGCTGAGGAGCTTCATCAGGAGGCCTGTTCTAGAGATGGGGTTGGCACAGGCCAGCTGCACGTGGGTGTCCGAGCAGTCTATTTTCAAAGTCTGGATAACATGAGAAATGAGCCTTTGCACGTCAGTGTTGGGGATGAGGGACCAGAGCTGCTGGTTTAGCTGAGTTTCAACTTGATCACCCGGGGATGCGAGCCCTGGGAAAGTGAAGCCTGTGGGCTTAGAGGATAATTCAGTGACCATGTTGTGGTGCTCCCATTGTGTTTTGTTGCTGTGTTGAACAGCTGGCATACTGTTGTCTGCAGCAACAGTAGAATGTGCAGTGGAGACGTTCCTATGGCTAGTGTTTCCAGGGCCGGTTCCTCCTGGCAGAGTAGCGTTTCCTGTAGAAATAATTGCTTCAGAAACATTTTGTGCAGTATTGTTTTCTGAAGTAGTGTTTTCTGCAGAAGGGTCTGAAAGAGAAAATAATTCTGGAAAAGGATTTTCCTGAGAAGTCACTTCTCCTGAAGACGAAACAGCCTCTCGTGGAGGGGAATTTATGAGACTCCTCACGACAGAGAACGGAGGGCTTGCAAGCATCATTCTATCAAGTGAACTTTTCTTTCTGAACTTTCGACTACCTTTTTTTTTTTTTTTTTTTTTTTTTTTTTTGCGGTACACAGGCCTCTCACCGTTGTGGCCTCTCCCGTTGCGGAGCACAGGCTCCAGACGCGCAGGCTCAGCGGCCATGGCTCATGGGCCCAGCCGCTCCACGGCATGTGGGATCTTCCCGGACCAGGACACGAACCCGTGTCTCCTGCATCGGCAGGCAGACTCCCAACCACTGTGCCACCAGGGAAGCCCCTCGACTCCTTTTAACTTTGGGTTTTCTGTGGACCCGATGAGACCTAATTTTATGGAAGATGTATTTTTTTTCCAGAATGTGAGATTAATTCGAAGTCCTTAATATTTCTAACTCTTGCCTTTGCATCTTCGAAAACATGAATAGCGTTGGATAAGTCTTTTGATTGGCTTTTAACCTCAGATGGGGATTTTGGCGGGATGGAGGCACAAGGCCTGCCCTTGAAGTACGGTTTCAGGGAAGAGGAGCCTGCGGCCTTGTGTTCCTTTAGGAATGAAGACTCTGCATTGGAGGACTTTCCCACCAGCTTCCTGGGCCTCTGCACCACGAGAAGCTGTTTCAGCTTTCTTGGGGATGGCCTCCTGAGCTTTCATTCTTTGGCAGTGCTCGCCACAGATGGCTGGGCATTCTGTTCCCTCCTGACGCTCTCATCTCCCACTGCTTTGAGGTGCATTTTCTGTATGCCCCTTGAGGACCTTGTTCACTCTCAGCAGCTTTTCCTCTGTACTCTCAATCTTTGCTAGGCTGTCTTTCTGTGGTTGGGCAGTTTCTAATTTCTTTTGAAAGATGTAGCGTGTAAACATGGCACTTAAAAGGTTGGAACGCGTATGCGTGGCAGGTTTTTCTTCCTTTTTAACCTCATCAATTTTTTCTTGAGTTTCTGCATCTAACAAATTTTCCACAAAATGGAGTTCCCTCAATTTGTTTTTATTAGTTGAATTGTTGGGTACAGGTTTAACAGAAAGGCTCCTTGTATTGTTTTTCAAAAGGCCCAGCGGCATATGTCCATCTTGTTTATTTGAAAAAAGAAGTTGAATGAATGGTAATAATGTTGATTCCACATCTCCTAGATTTCCCTCTGAGATATAAGGCAGTATGTAATTTAGTGTACTGATAATATCACTTTTATTATGAAAGTCCAGCTGCTCATTCATGAAGCCTGACAAGCTGACAGCACTGTTATGTGAGGACATCCTCTCTGACTCAATAGTCAGCTCGGTGCTGTTGTTCTTCTGCTGGGCTAGTAACAACTTCATCAACGATCCTCCTGCATTCTCTATAGATGTTTCTTCATCTGTTAAAAGAGAAGGGACTGTTTTTCATCACTGAAGACTGATGGGACAGCCTTTTGTCAGTCCACAGCCAAAGAAATGAGGAATCAGTCAAAGTTTGAGTGCTACTTAGGAGAAAAAGAAACCCACACTTAAGCCTATGACTGGCAACAACAAAATGTGAAAAAGGTCTCTCTTGAAAAAGGGGCTATCTACTCAGAAAATTCTGTAGCGTGAAACATAGGAACTATATTCAGGATTACTCCACTGGTGCCCAGGGGCCAGTACTCAAGAAAAGCCAAGGCTGGAAGACAAATATTCCCCTAATCAGCTGGACTCTCTGCAGACCTACTGTGACTCCTCACATTCATATACCCCATCCTGTCCTGCCTCAAAGGCACAGGAGTGTGAGGCTTCCTCTCTCCACCTCTTCAGTGTGCTTGTGTTCTTGCTGCTATCACAGATCTCCACGACAACAACCGCCGCTAACAGGTCGTCATCTGGACATGTCCTACTCCAACTACCCACTGAGTCCTTTGTTTAGTCCCTGCTTCTATATATCCCAGTCCCCATAACAGAAGGCTCTATACAGAAAAAAACACTATGTCCGCCCTGGCTCTTTGCTAAAATTTGGGCAGGGATCTCGGGTATAAGTTAAGAGATTTGCCAGATTGTATGCCCATGTGGAATGTTCAACAAATCAATGGAATAATACTTGAGGCCCTAAAATGTAGACGGGAAAAAGCAACTTCTGTCAGATGGCTACTTTGCTTTCAATTCATTTTACTTCTAATATTTCCAGCTCTACTTGGGGAACCATCCAAATCTTCTGACTGTGTGAAGGTAATGTGTACCATTGTGTAGCTGGGCTTGTCTTCCAAAAGGATTGAAAGTATTTTTGGTGAGGGTCAAAGGAGGAGGGAAGGGTCATGAGAAAGGAGGAGCAGAGGCTAGCTGAGAGCCCCAAACTGGGGACAGGAGATCGGGGCACTAGGTTCATAGCACTTAACACCTCTGATCTTGTTTTTCCTCACCGGTAAAAGGAGAGTAAAAATGCCTTTTCTGCCCACTTCTGGGGGAGAAGGGAGTAATATAATTAGTAAAAAAAAATGTTTGGGGGAGTTCCCAGGTGGTCTAGTGGTTAGGACCCGGCACTTTCCCTGCTGTGGCCCGGGTTCAATCCCTCGTGGGAGAACTACGATCCCACCAGCTTTGTGGCCAAAGGAAAAAAAAAAAAAAAAACTGTGTTGAAAAATCAGCCATTTTGTCTTTATATAAGTGGCAAAGTGTTATTATTTATGATGTGCTCTAGATCACTGAAAGAGACCTGTATTCAAGCTACCTGGGCATGAAAGCACATTTTGGAAGTCATCAAGTTAGTGCCCATAAATCTAATATATAGAAAAATAGTTGAAAGCCCCTGAGTGTTTTGTGGATAGAAAAACTTGCGATTCAGAGCAAGTTCAGAGCTGGACAGTCAAAGAAATAACTAGCTCTCCCATGCATTAGAAGGGCTTGGTAGCAGCTTCTGCTTATGGAACCAGAAACTCTCAGGCTCCAGATAGGACCTAAAACAGCATCACTTGTACTCTTCATAAAATTGCAGAAACAAACAAAATAAACAAAACTATATTTACACCTGTCTTATAAGACAAAGGGTACTTGAGACCTAATGTATATAAAATCAGTTTACAAACTGTGATGTACTATGTGAATAAGTTCTCATTTGCACAGAGGGCAGCATAGGATATGTGGCCATTAATGTGAATTCCCTTCCCCCTTCCATTCCTTTCTCTGGTTCCTTTACATATGCAGATCAGTTACATTATGAAGCTAATAATGTAACTGAGCTATTCTTAGCTTAATAATGTAACCAAGAATCTGATTTTTAGCAAGGGGGTAATTCTTAGAAATTTAGGGAGCTGGAACTCTGAATGAATGTATTAAAATAATGTAATTACATCATTAGTTTTAAAATGTATCATCCTTGATTAAAAATAAAAAATTAAGTTAAAAATTAAAAATGTATTATCCCGCAATTGAGACTCACCACAACGTGTGACGTCCCTCAGGCGTTCACTGTCACAACGCAGCTTGACTGTCTCACAGACAACCTCAATAGTATTTTTAAATTGGCAGAGGCAGCAGGCCCTCCGGCTGGGTAAGATCCTATAAATGGAAACACAGGTCATTAAATTCGTGGTAAAAGAGTTACCTGAGTAGGTAGAAGAGGTAGGCCAAGGCCACCACAGACCAGTGCAAAAAGGAGTTCTTGGGGCATATGGACTATAGAACTGGATAGGGGCCGGTTGGCCAATTGCTGCCCTTGACTGTTGGAAATAAATATCGAGGAGGAGAGAGGTGCCCAACAGAAGGATTAGGATGGCAGTAGGTATGATATGCCTAGAAAAAAGGGAATAGGGATTAGAATTGGGTGACATTGAACTGCAGTTTAATTCAGAAGTATCTCCTTCCAACCCGAAAGCCTCACTTTGGGTTGAGAGTACACCCGAAGAAGGCAGACTTCTAAGAAGAGTATGAATAAGACCGCACATTCTGGAGTCACTTTCTCAGTTCCTATTTGTGAGGAGTAATATATTAGAAATTATTCTAGTAATAAAAAAGCATCATGTGGCTAAACAATAACAGAGATCGCATTGACCAAATCTGGACAAAAGGAACATTCCAAAGAATAACATTATCATTATAATAAGGTATAACACAGTTAATTGAAAAAAAAGCACATGAGTTCATAATGATACTCCAAATGAAAAGTGGGGGAGCTCTTCTTTATAGAATAATGTCAGCTAATAAATGCAAAAGGAAGGATAGAATTAGGAAAGTGTTATTTTGCAACTATCAATGTAATAACCGATTCAGACAAGGATTATCATTGATGCACAGTTGGGTGAAGAGTTGTTTGAAAGTAGGATCTTCACTGATCCCAAGGATCACCCCACATATTATTTATCAATTACCAAGGGGAAAAATAACTTTACAATGGAGAGATATGGAATAGACCACCTTAATCAAGTGATCAAACTTAGCACTGGGCCACCTCAAGGGATGAAGTATGAAGAATACATCACCTATATAGTATTCTTCCCCAAAATGTTTACTTTGAATCTAATGAGGAAACAGACAAATACAGATTGTGGGGCAATTTACAAGACAACTGGCTTAGACTCTTCAAAAAAGCCAATGTCATAAAAGACCAAAAAAAGATAGTAGGGAAAAATTCTAGGTTAACCGAAACACAGACATGACATGCAATGCCTCATCTTTAATTGGATCCTGTATCAAAACAAAACAGACTTAAAGAATGTTATTGGCTTCTGGCCAAGATGAAGTACAAGGGCCAACTTAACCTCCCAGCTGAAACAAGGAAAAAATCAGATGGAACCTATGAAACAACAGTCTTCAAGAAACGGAACCTCAGGCAATACATTTCAGTGATTCCCGAGGAGATGGGAAATAAATGAAGTGATCCCTATAATTGCCCTTACTTCTCTGAGAGAGTATCCACGTCATGGTACAGGGAAGAGAAGTCCAGACAGAGACTAGTGGGCTCCCTGACAGACGAAATGGAGAGAAGAGTCTGGGAAAACCAAGGTAACTAGAGTTCACAAAGCAGAGTATCAGAGAGAAAAGAAGTGCACAGACAAAGAACTCTGGAGATATGCAGAGGGAGCTCTTGAGAATTCAACAAAGTATGGGTCAGTACATTTGTGTGAGGAATAACTTGATGCCAGGAAAAGAACCACATGAAAGGATTAATAAGAAGAACAACTGGATATCACACAGGGTTGTAGGAATAGTACCTGTTCCTACAAGTCAGACTGGAAAACCTCATGATACGCAGAAAGGACTTGTCTCAGTAGTTGCAAATGATGAGCTCCAGACTAAAGGCTACTTGGACTCCTACCCAACGAACCTTAAAAGCTAGACCTAAAAGAATAAAAGTGTTTTGAGTAACCTAATTTCACCCAAAACAAAGCCCAGGCATTTTACAGGAATAAAAATATACATAACACACAATAAACTAAAACTCACAATATCTGGGATCATATGAAAAATTGCATGCAAGCATGCAAAGAAGTAGGAAAATATGACCCATACTGAGGAGAAAAGGCAATCAATCAACAATAACCCATAATCGATACAGATGTTAGAATGGGCAGGAAAGAACTTTTAAAAAGTTATTATACATGAAGAAAAGTTATTATAACTGTATTTCATATGTTAAAACACCCAGACTAAACCCTGAAAATGTTAAGTACAGGCATGCAAAATGTAAAACAGACCTAAATTGAGCTTCTAGAGATTAAAAACAATGTCTAAATGAAAAAGATATTGCAGGAGGTTAAAGGCTAATTAGACACGGCAGAAGGTCAGTGAACATTAAGGCATAGCAACAGAAACTATCCAAAATGAAACAAAAGGAGTAACAAAACAACAACAAAATGAATAGAGCCTCAGTGACTT
Source organism: Mesoplodon mirus (assembly GCF_964341445.2). Lineage (NCBI taxonomy): Eukaryota > Metazoa > Chordata > Mammalia > Artiodactyla > Ziphiidae > Mesoplodon > Mesoplodon mirus. The sequence goes on along the minus strand of NW_028294137.1, from coordinate 19,690 downwards.
GTGCAACAACTTCAAGTGGCCTAATACATGTGTACTTAGAGTCCATGAAGGAGAGGAGAAATATAAAAATTTGAAGAAATCATAGCCAAAATTTTTCCAACTTGGTAAACACTATAAACCCACAAAGTCAAGAAGATCAATGAACTTTAAGCAGAAGAAACATGGACAGAACTACACCAAGGCACAGAAAATAATCGAATTGCTCTAAACCAGCAATAAAGAGAAGAATTTAAAAGGAGCCAGAGGAAAAAATTATACACTACGTACAGAGGAACAAAGATAACAATGACAGCAGAATTCTTGCTTGAAAAATCATAAACGAGAACTCAGTGGAATAACATCTTTAAAGTAGTGAATTGAATTCTATCAAGCTAGAATTTTATACCCACATCTGTCAAAACAAAAGCAAAATAAAGACTATCTCAGACATACAGAAGCTGAAAGAATTCATTGCTAGTAGACTTTCACAATAAGAAATGTTAAAAGAAGTATTTTTAAGCAGAAGGAAAATGACACCAGATTGGAATATGGATCTACATAAAAGATTAAGAATACTGGATACATACAACAATGAAAACCCAATTCAACCAAAAATAAATAAACAAATTAAGAAAAGAAGGGAAAAATCATATAATCACTGCAATGGATGCAGGAAAAGAATGAAAACATCTAACATACATTCCTGATTAAAGAAAAAAAAAACAGCCCTCAGTAGACTAGGAATGGAAGGAGACTTCCTCAACTTGATAAATGACTTCTACAAAAAACCTAACATCATACTTAATGGTGAAGGACAAAGTACTTTCTCACCAGGATCAGGAACAAGGCAAGGATATCTGCTCTCATTGCTTCTATTTGACCTTGCACTGAAGGTTCTAGCCAGTGCAATAGGGCAACAAAAAGAAAAGAGATATTCAGAATGCAAAGGAAGAAGTAAAACTATCTTTATTTGCAGATAACATGATTATGTAGAAAACCTGATAGAAGCTACGAAAATGCTACTGGAACTAATAAATGAGTTTATCAAGTTTGCAGGGTACAAGATCCACATACAAAAAGATGAATTTGTCTCAACAAACAATCAGAGATCAAAGTTTTAAAATGCTACTTATAAAAGAATCAAACATATAAAATACTTAGAATAAGTCTGACAAAAGACTTGCACCCTGAAAACTGTAAAATATTGCCGGGGGAAATTAAGAAAGACCTAACTAAATGGAGAGATATAAAGTATCCATGGATCAGAAGATTCAATATTGTTGAGACATCAATTCTCCCCAAATCGATTTATACATCAAAACCCCAGTAGGCTTTTCTATAGACATTGACAAGCTAATTCTAAAATTCATATGGAAATAAAATTTAGAATCACTAAAACAACTTTGAGAAAGAACAAAGTTGAAGAACTAACAGTAACTGATTTCAAGGATTATGAAGCTACACCTTCAAGACATTGTGATAGTAGTGTAAAGAGAGACAAAAAGACCAAAGGAACAGAATACAAAGTTCTGAAGTAGAGAGAGGGGGAGAACTGACTGTCAGGTTCAAAGGCATTTCAGTGGAGAAATGATAGTCTTTTCAACAAATGATGCTGGAACAACTGAATATCCAGGTGCAAAAAGGAAAAAAAAAGGAACTTCCATCTAAACCATATACAGAAATGAACTCAAATTGGTTCAAAGATCTAAATGTAAAACATAAAACTATAAAACATCTAGAACAAAACAGGTGAAAAATTTTATGACCTTGAGTTCGGCAAGATTTCTTAGATACAACACCAAAAGCATAATGCATAAAAGAAAAAAAACAGATAAATTAGACACCATCGAAATTAAGAATTTCTGCCCTGCAAAAGACACTCCTGAGAGAACGAAAAGATGAGTCACAGAATGGGAGAAAATACCTAGCAACTTACCTATTGGATAAAGGACTAATTTCCAGAATATATAAAGAACTCTCAGAACTCCAGAAAAATATAAATAAAAGATTCAAAGATATACAGATGGAAAATAAGCATATGAAAAGATGTTTGACATGATTAATCATTAGGGATGCTACAGTGAGATACAACTACACACCTATTAAACTATCTAAAATTAAAAATACTGAGCATAGCAAATGTTGGCCACAACGTGAAGAAAATGCAGCTCGCATACACTGCTGGTAGAGATGTAAAATGATCAAACCACTATGGAAAATAGGTATTTTTAAAAAACTTAAACATACACTTACCAATGATGCAGCCATTCTACAGGCAGGCATTTACCCAGGAGAAATGGAAGTAAACATCCATACAAGACTTGTACACAAATAGTCATAGCAACTTTATCTGTAATAGACAAAGACTCAAACAACTCAAATGTCCATCAATGGTCAATACATAAATGGTGGTACATCCATATAAAGGAATGCTATTCAGCAATAAACAGAAATGAATTACTGATATATACAACAATATGGATGAAGATTAAAATAATTATGCTGAGTTAGAAGCCAGTTAGAAAAAAGTATACACTGTATGATTCCATTTATATAAAATTCTAGAAAATGCAAACAGAAAGCAGATCAATGGTTGCATGGCGATTGGGAAGTGCAAGGAACGATGGGAAGGATTACAAAGAGACATTAAGAAACTTTCTGAGGTGATGGACATTTTGATTTTCGTGATGTCTTCATGGTGTGTATGTATGTGAGTGTGTGAACACAGATTACTGCATGTCAATTGTACCTCAAAAAGCTGTTAAAAGAAATGATATTATATAAGAGAGACAATGGGGGAAATTTGAATAGCAACACTTTATTAGGTAATATTATTGTGTAAGAATTTAATGTCTTCAATATTGTGTATTAACAGTATTGTCGTTAAACAGGGAAATAATTTTTAATATCCAGAGAGGAGGGCATGTAGCTGACAAGAGAGGGATCGCAATTGTGGCTGATGCTGTGGGACGCTGAGGAAGATGAGGCTAGAGCAGTGACCAATGCGTGACGGCACGGTGAAGACAGTCATTTGTCAGGTGACCTGACAAAGACGGTTGGAACAGACTGCTAAATGCAGGGCCGTTTCCGCATACTAATCTCACGCAATCCCCTCAACTAGCCTTGTGGTAACAGAATGTTTCTATTAGCTTGCCATATGGGAGGGGGGATGGCACAGTTTAAGGTGCAGTACGTTGTGTAATAAACTGTCACAATAGGGTCCTACAGAAATAGTTTTTTAAACTGCAAAAAAATAAAACTTGACCCTTCCCTCACAACGTATATGAAAATTAACTCAAAATGAATCATAGACCTAAATGGAGCTATACAACGTCTGGAAGAATACGTAGGAGAAAATCTTTGTGATTTGGGGTTAGACAGTGGGGTCTCAGAGAAAGATTTCTTAGATTAAGACACAAAAAAGCAAAAACCATCTAAGAAAAATTGCTAAGGGACTTCCGTGGTGGTTAAGACTCCAAGTTCCCAATGCTGGGGGCCCGGGTTCGATCCCTGGTCAGGGAACTAGGTCCCACATGCATGCCTCAACTATGAGTTCGCATGCCAGATCTAAGAAGCCCATGAGCCGCAACTAAGGGGCCCATCTGCCGCAACTAAGACCCAGCACAACCAAATAAATAAATTAAATAAATATGAAAAATTAAGAAAAATTGCTAAATTAGAGTTCATCAAAAATTTAACACTTCTAGTTTTCAGAGACACTTTAATATAATGAAGATAAGTCACAATCTGGGAGAAGATATTTACTAAACACATACCTGAGAGCAAGGACTATTTCCATTGCTTTTTATATAAAGCACTGTTAAATCTCAATGCAAATATCCAATTAAAAAATGGATTTGAACAGACACTTCATTTAAAAGGATATTTGCACATGAATAGACACTCAACATCATCAGCTATTACAGAAATGCAAAATGTGGCAAAAACCACGAGATTCAACTACACACCTACTAGAAAGGCTAAATTTTTTTAAAAACAAATATAAGGATCAGGTGAAGAGGTAGAGCATCTGCAACTCTCATAGACTGCTTGTGGGAAAGCAACATGGCACAGGCACTTTAGAAAACAGTTCAGCAGTTTCTTAAAAAGTTCAATAGGCACTTAGCATATGATGAAGCAATCCCACCCTGAGGTATTTTACCCCAAAGAAATGAAAACATATGCTCACACAAGACATATGTTCACACACACATGTGAGTGTTTTCAGAGGCTTTGTTCATAATAGCCAAAAAACAAGAAGAAACTCAAATGTGCATCAAACGATGACTGCGTATCCACACAACTAGAATACTGCTCAGCGCTCAAAAGGAATGAGCTACTGACAGGTGCAACAAAACAGATGAATCTCCAAAGAGACTGGCTAAGTGAAAGAAGCCAAAAACAAAAAGCTACATACCACATGATTTCATTTATCAAATATTCTGGAAAAGGCAACATTATACGGACAAAAATCAGATTGGTGGTTGCCAGGGGCTGGTAGTGACAGGAGGATGGATTGACTACAGAGGGACATGGGGGGTCTCTTGGGAGTGCAGAAGTTTTCTTGACCTCAAATGTGGTGGTGGCTACAGAACTATACGTTTGTCAAAACACATCACACTGTATATTTAAAAAGAGTGAAGTTTGTTAAATGAAAATTATACATAAATAAACCTGACTTAAGAAGATAATCAAACAAACCTAAAAATACAATTGAGTGAAAATCAATGTAAGAAAAATCAACTTACAGTGTTTCCAATTCAAGGGTCATCATGAGGATGCTTTCAATTGCTGTAAGTGACACTTGTGCTGTTCCCATGTCTCTGAAGGAGAAGCCCAAACATGCATGATATAAAACCCAAAGACAAAATTTCTAAACTGAAAAAGATACGTAACATGGGATTACTTCCACTTTGGCTTCTTACTTGCCATAGATGATAATTCCAAAGAGCTCTTTTGGAAGAAATTTAAATTTGCATCATCAAATTAATGACCTTGGTGCTGAACAGTACAATCATTTTCTATTAGCCTCACTTCTCATTTTCAATTGCGTCTACCTCTTTTGATCACTCTTTTTTAAAAAAATAATGTACCCCTTATTCCTTTTTGCTTTCTTGGATAAATACTATTCCTATATGCATCTTCATGTTCCATACCTATATGTGTTCTTCAACACTGTTCTCATCCTCTGCTGGCTCTCTTACCCATATATATTCTTTCTTAATCCTTTTCTTTGCCAATAACTCTTATTTTCAATAACCCAGTTAAAATCTAAATTATGACTGTTTAGCCAAAGTACTCAATTTTTGACGAAAGTCAAAAGGAGCAGAAATTATCTCATGAGCCATGAAACTGTTACAATACTTACAAAGAGTTTAATGCTGGCACTTTAAAAAGACAAGAATCTTCCACTGTTGGCAAAGGATTACGATTGAGAATTCTGAAAAATGGAATGGAATTAAAATTATCTGCATTTTCAATTACTTCCATGAAAGTTTATAGTCATTTTTTTTGCGTATGGAACTTGAAGGTTAAAAAAAATCATTTTCTGTCTTTACCTATAAATCTCCCTTAGAATCTGTAAAACACTCTTTCACTGGGAACTACCCAGGTCTCTAGATGATAAAGTGGAGAAGAGAAACAAACAAACAAACAATAAAATAGAAAAAAAGTGGCTAGCAAAGAAAAAATATGCCAAAGTACTTTTCACGTTAAAAACCCTCGAAGTGACTATGCTGGTAGGAAGCCCTTGCTCTGTAAAAAAGTACTGTTTCTAGTGTCCTCCATAATTCAAGGTGTTTTTCTTTCATCTCTACAAAGTTTGAAAAATTTCATGATTTAAACTACCCAGCTAAAGACAAAAATAAGGCTAATTCCTTGGTTCTGGAGCCAAAGAAGAGAGAAATCCAAGAGGAACTGGTGAAAGCCATACTCCCATCACATAGTCCCGTGTGTATCCTGGTGCCATAGCCTTTGTTACTGTGTATGTAATCAACTGTTTACTTGTCACTCTCCTAGATTGTCAGCAACTTGAGAGCAGGGACCACACTTTATTGTCATTATTATTCCTGTGCCTGACATAGTGCCTAATAGTTACTAGGCATTTAATAAATGTTTGCTGAATAAATAAATAACATTTTGTTTATATATCAATAAAATAAACAAATTAATTTTGGGGAACAAAATTTTATTCCAAAATGTTGGAATAGATTTTCTTCATAGTTCTTTCTTTCTTTCTTTTTTTCCCCCTTAGTTCTTTAAAACAAATAAGGGGGAAAAAAAAACAGAAAAGAAGCAGGAAGAAAGAAGAGAATATCTGACTTTAGGTTAACTCTACTCAAGAATTATTAGTGTACTTTTACAGAATATTATAAAGATAATTATCAAAACTAATATCTTTTGGGTTGCCATGCATATGTGATCAGCATTTAACATTTCATCCTCACAGTAACCTTATGTGATATATATATTACACAATTGTACAAATGAGGAAACTGAGGCACAGAGAAGTTACATAACTTGTCTTAAGTCATCAAGCTCGTAAGAAGCAGAGCTGGAGTTGGTACTCAGTTCTGACTCTAAAGCCTGTGTTTAACCTGAATGAAAAAAAAGGGTTTTTTTCTTTTTGAAACATCTGTTACTTTAACCTTAATTTTGACAGCACTAAATATAGAAATACCTTTTCAAACTTCATCTACCCATCTGGGAAAGCCTCTATGAGAACTATATTTTCTCTTTTTATTTATTTATTTATTTCTCTTTTTATTTATTTTTTCCTTAATCATCTCTCGTGATAAATATTTAATTAGCCTATGGCCATTGAGACTTTATAGATTTTTTTTTAAAAAATTGCAGGAAAATCAGTAAAAATGATGGAGGAAGGACATCTGAAAATTCATCCCCGCATGGAAGCAACAATAACAACAACAACAAAACTGGCAAAAATGGTCAGAATCAACGTCTTCTGAACTCTGGGAATTTAACCAACACGCTGGCAGCAAATGGGGGAGCAAGTTATTCAAGGAAAACAAATTAATTTCTGTAAGAACAACGAGATCTGTGTTGCTTGAACTTGCCCTCGACCTTTGGTCTCCATGCCAGTGGTAGCCTTGAAAAACAGCCCACATCCCTGGTACCAGAACGAGCAGCATGGACTGGGAGGTCCTTCAAAGCCTCATCCCCAAAGAACTGTCATTGTTGTACATGTCTGGTGGTCCCCTGGAAGACCTCACTTGAAAGGCTTGCCTTTGACCTGACTGAGGGCTGTCTAGTGAGAAAAGCCTCTGCTCAGGTGGCATTTCTGGAAAACATTTTCAAGCAAATATTTTAACATGGCGGTGGCATGAGGCAATGGATAACAGTTTGGGGCAAAAAACAACCCAACCGCAAAGCTTTAAAAGAAAAGCTGAGGAATGAGATGTCCACAGACACTTTGCAATATTCCAATGTATTCCTGGGAAACTGGAAGACCACAAGACATATTCCTGGGCATCTAGGAGAATAACTGTTAGCATTAATAAATGACTTCAGCAAGGTTGTAGGATATAAGATCAACATTATTTCTCCACACCAGCAATGAGTAATCGAAAAATGGAATTTAGAAAACAATTCCATGTGGAACAGCATCAAAACAAATATAATACTTAGGGGAAAATTTTACCAAGTAAGTGCAAGATTCACACTGAAAAGTACAAAACTGTTGAAAGAAATTGAAGAAGATCTAAATAAGTATAAAGACATGCTGGATTCATGGACTGGAAGATAATCTTATTAAAGTTTCACTACTTCCCAAATCGACCTATGGTTCCATTGCAATTCCTATCAAAATCCCAGCTGACTTCTTTCCAGAAATTGCCAAGCTGTTTCTAAAATTCCTATGGCAATTCAAGGAAACAGAATAACCAAAACAATGTCGGTAAAGAACGAAGTGGGAGGACTCACACATCCTGGTTTCAAAACTCAGTTCAAAGCTACTGCAATCACAGTGTGGTACTGGAATAAGAACAGACATGTAAATCAATGGAACAGAATTGACAATATAGAAATAAACCCTCATATTTATGGTCTATTGATTTTCAACAAGGGTGCCAAAACAATTCAATGTGGAAAGAACAGTCTTTTCAAATGATGCTGGGACAACTGTACATCCACACACAAAATAATGAAGCTTCACACCATATATGAAAATTAACTCCAAATGGATCAAATATCCAAATGTCAGCACTAAGGCTATAAAACTCTTAGAAGAAAACACAGGAGTAAATCTTTATGACCTTGCTTTAGACAACAGTTTCTTAGATATGATACCAGAAGCACAAACAACCAAAGGAAAAATAGATGAATTGGATTTTATAAAAACTAAAAAGTTTGTGCTTCAAAGGACACTTTCAAGAAAGTGAATAAACCTATGGAATGGGAGAAAATACTACAGGTGGGAAGAATAAGATGCAGTGGGGAGAAGAAAAGTATAGTAGTTGCTAGGTGTGACAATCTCAAAATTTTGAACTATTACAAATAAAACAGCCACCCTGAATCACCCCAAAGGGCAGACCCAAGTTATTTTTGCTTTTAGTGTTTATGCCTTTCTAAATCTGAGAAGCTGCCAGGATTCTAGTACATAGCAAAAAGTGAGGACAACACCCTCAAGTGTGTAAGCTTTTGTGTGTACATAGCTATGTAAAGGAAACCAATGCTAGCTGACTGGGGGAGCATTAGGGCGGCTCTGTGACCGCAGCTCAATTTGCCTTCATAGTGTGGCCACACCTCCCGCACTGATATTCTCAACAATGGGGTAAATAATTCAATAGGGATAAGGCTTTGATTTTCCTCTTATTCTCTCTTCGTGCTTATGTTCTTGGTACAATATTGATGTACCACGGACAAGCCAGCATGTGAATGTGCTCTGTCTGGTTAAGTTATATAGCCTTTCTACATTGTAGAGTCCTTCAGTTTCTAAAATCATGGAGCTTGTATTGTTAGATCCAATGAAGTGACTAAAAGAATTTTTAAAAATAAGCCATCAGTCTGGACGTGCATAGGTGAATGAAGGAGAAACACTTTACAGTCAGAGAAAAAAGCATACTTAACATTTAGGATTATCAACCACTGCCGGTTTTCCATAGTATATTTCATTCCTGATTTTATCTGAAAGAGATATGATTACTACCACCATTCAAAAAGTGGTACTTTATAATTTAATAAGCTCTTGGCTCATCTTTGAGGTAGATTTCGGATTTAAAATAGACTACCACGCTGCTAACTACTTCACCTGATATTTCTCAATAACATAGAGGCTTCATTCAAGAAACCTCTTGACTTATAATTACCTGACACCCGGTGATGAATCAAGGTTTTGTGGGGCCTGAACCTCATCTACTTTGGGAAATCCTATCTAATAAAAATATGCAAAGTTATAAATAGAAACATCGCTAGGACCCCTCTCAAGACTTTGGAAGGGACCTATGCAAGTGAGGAGCCCTGAAGCCTAAGGTTCATTGAATTCATGATAAGTCCACCTCAGCTGAGGCCCTTTTCCAAACTTATTTAATGCAGGCAACTTATAAACACCCCAGTAATATGTCATTATAGGTAGTAAAATGATTTAACTCGAGGGTGGCATCTTCCCTTGGTGGCTTGCCTTTGGTAAGAGATGCAATAAAGTTTGTATCTCACCATGGCAAATGTATCCTGAAGCAAATTAGCTTTGTCTATTAGAAAGACTTAGTCCGAAACAAAGACTTACTATACTGTGACAATCTTTTGAAAGTAACTGTGAATGAGTTTTCGGAGTACAGTACTAATTTATTTACAACACCAGATAGCTCTGATTCTTTCACTACCTTTTTCTGTCATTTAAGAGGAGCACAAATTCCAAAGGAACAAGTTGGTGCCTCTTCCATTACAAATCTTTTCTAACCTACCACCCATTTGCTACTTCATCACCCCCCTCCCTCACCTTGTTACCCTGCTGCATAGATGCTAGAATGGCTCTCATATATGTTTTCCAATCAACATCCATATTTCTCCTTCCAGTATGAAAGCTTCTTGAGGACAAAGTCCCTGCCCTATGCGTCTTTGTATCCCCAGCACTTAGTACAGTGTTCACAGACAGTGGGCAAGGCACTCAGTGAATGTTTTGGAATGAATTCATTAATTTTTAAACTGTGATTTATTTATTTATTTCCACAATGTATTGTCCTGTGTTGCCTACATAACTCTAGTGAAACTCTGATTCTTATAAGGAACTCTTGGTGTTCTAGGATGTTTAGGAAAGGTGGTGAGTTTAAGACGTTGTACTGACGCTACTAAAACCTCCTGGTGAAGGGACCTCACGAGCCTGCTCTCCGGTGTGCTAACAAAAGAAAAACCGACCCTTGGTGCTCTCTCCCCAAGGTAGGCGTCAGCAAACTAACAAGGGAAAGGAAGGAGGCCGCTAAAGATAGGCATCTGCAGGAATTGTTAATCCAGCTCCAGACACAGCCTCAACACCTTCATTAACCCAAAATGTGGGAACTGTGTGAAACTGGATTTCTGAACCATAAGACAGGTAAGAGAGTCTTTTCCAAAGCCAGGTGTAGAAGAGCTCTTTACCTTGAGTCTAAAATCGCCTTCGGGCCATTGAACGTACCCACTATCATTTCCTTGTGTCATGAGAAATCAGAGAAGTTTTGAGCTGAAGGGGTGTAAAACCCACACTTCTTATTGAAGAGTAGTCAGCAAAGAAAATATATTGAATTAGGCCGCAGCAAAGTCTTTTCTTTATATTTTTCACACTACAGCTGAACACAAACGACGTCTTTTTCCATACCTCAAAGGTTCCTATTGGCCACAGATAATTCACTTCAGCAATATATGCTTTTTTGAAAAATAATGTTCTGGGTGGCTGGGGAGAGCCCTGTGGTGGGTGTTCAGGAATTCTTTCTGCTTTACCATTTAAAAGAGCTAATGATGGTTGGGGAAGCACCCACACCCACTGAACCACACCCTGCTAAACTTAGTTCTCTGCAGCTCTGTGTTGCATACATTTTAAGCAGTTAGGAACTTTGCACATGAAAAGGAATCAAAGTGAAATTCAAAAGTGGAAGTGCCTGGACCATTCGCATATTGGAGAGGCATCCATGGAGTGGGATTCCATGACAATGCTAATCTGAGTGTTTTGGTTCGGGGCCTTTAATTGACCATGCCAAAGATCAGTACTATGGAAAGTAGAGCCTTTCATATATATGAGTTAAACAAGTCTCTTGGCCTCTTTGTACCTTAGTTTCCTCATTTGAAAAAAAAAAAATAAATGGCTCTCAAGACATACTTTCCAGAATTCATACTGGGCTTACTTACACCCAGCTAACCAATAACTGCATGATTGTTTTTACACACAGTTGTTTACATGTATTCATCTTCTATTTCACTTACAACTTGTGTAAAAACTGCATTCCATGCCAGGCCTGAAACGTTCCAAAGCTCAGTTCTGGGAGTAAATTGCAACCAAGATTTCTACAAAAAAAGACACAAGCAAAAGAATTAGAAAAACAGATATTCTTTCAGAACATTTATCCTTTGGCAATAATTCTAATTTATATATGATGAAACATAACATCACTACTCCCTCCATACACTAAAGAAATCTCACTGTGGGAGATATTATGATTTATACTTTCATGATTATATATGTGGTGCATTAGATACAAAATACTAAATGCTCATTAAATACTTGTGTTAAGTCATCTTTATTTCCCTAGCTAGGCAGCACTATTGACACTTTGGGCTGGATAATTCTTTGCTGTGGGAGGCTCTCCTGTACACTGTTGGATGTTTAGTAGCATCTCTGGTCTCTGTCCACTAGATGCCAGCAGCATATACAGTTCTGACAAGCAAAACTGTCGCCAGACACTACCAAATGTCACCTGTGTGCAAAATCACCCTGGTTGAGAACCACTGCTCTTGATACTGGGTGATGTTGGATGCTCAGCATGATCCTGCTCTGTGCTGGAACTGTCACCTCGGGATACAATGGAGACTGAGCTACAACTTCCCTAATGAGCTCTGGAGGCTGCGATGGGGTCTTCTGCTGGACTGGAGAAGGTTCAGCCTCTTTAGTGACCTGTGGATTTATGGGAAGTGCCAGAGCCAGAGATTTAACAGTGACATTGTACAAGTGTGACTGCTGAGCTTCATTTACCCCATGATGTGCTTCTAGTCGAACTACAACCTCCTTAAGTGTCTCCAAAGGCCGGGCAAGGGCCTCTTGAGGACTTGAAGTTTCTAGTTCCTCAGGGGCCTCTGAAGGCTGAGATGGAGCCTCCTGCAGAAGTGGAGGTGGTTCTACCTCTTCAGCGGGCTCTGCATGCTGAGCCTGGGCCTCTGCCTGGGGTGAAAAAGATTCAACGTCCTCAGGGGTCTGTGGATGCTGAGCAGGGGCCTCTTGATGAGGTAAAGATTCAGCCTCCTCAGTGAGCTCTGGATGACGAGTTTGGGCCTCCTGCTGGGATGCAGAAATATCTCATCCTCATCAGAAGACTCCCTGTCGTGTAGCTTTTGTTTTCCTTGCGTGTGGCGCTGAGAGGCCTATACATATCCCTAAGCCAAAGTGGCCGCCTTCTCCCGAAAAAGCCCTCCTAGAACACAGAAAGGGAAATATTAATTCTGCATCCCCCCTGCTTTCTCTGGCCACAGTACTTTATCCTCCTCACATCTACCTGACTCTCACTTTCCCCTGAGCTTCTCTTACGCAGCAGAAATCAAAAAAAAGCCCCTTGGAGGAAAACACACACAGTTAGTGTTACATGTCACTTTTCATCTCTCTCACAATGTGCTATCTCTGCTTTCATTAGGACTAAATGGGGACCTCAGTCCATAATCACAATGAGCAAAACCACCACAGACCCGGGATCATGAAAATCATTGCATGCATGCTGGCCTTCCAGAAGTTCTCTGTGTCTGTCCAAAATGGACCCCAAGTGTCTCTGGAGAGACATTTCTATGTGGCTTAGCATGGAGCATAGGCAGGATTTTCAGCCCCGTTCACCTTTCTTTGCCCTTGGCCAACTGCCCTCGTGCAGTGAAAACACTGCACAACGGCACTGGGCAGAAACTTGTTACTCCCTTAGACGCGCTTCACACCAGTCCGCTTCGGACTTAGTCGCACATGCAGCATTTGCTGGGGGTGTGGGTGTGGGGAGAAGGCGATTTTATTTTCCTGGCTGCTCTATCCTATAAGTTGAATCACACCAAGTAAACACCTGAACCCAACGAGCAAAGTCATCTATAGCTCTCTGACTTTCACTCTGCAGGCTGTCACTCAGGTGTCAGTGAATTGTGGAATCCGTTTAAAGGCCACGACCAGCAGGGAAGCACAAAATACTCTTTTCGAATACAAATAGAAGAGAAAAAAATCACAGTGCACAATAAGTTTGTTTCAGAAACTACTTATGTCCATATAGTATGTGTCTACTCGACTGTGACATAAAACGTAGCTCACAGCCCAAGCACAGTGTGTGATCAGTGGAGAAGTCCTCAGTGGAAAGGGACCATCTTCTTCTTGGTAATCACTAGCAGTATGACCATGGGGCAAGATAGTTTCCCTTTCTCTTTCTCCAGTTCCTTATTACAAAAGGAAGAGACAAACTAGTGTCTAAAGTTTCTCCCGGTTAAAATTCTATGAGGTTTGGATAAAGGGAAGAGAGAGTAGGGGCCTGAAAAACAGTAGGATGAGAAGGGAAGTTTTCTTGCCACTTTCCAGGAGGGACTCATATGTTCTACCTTTCGTCAGCTTTGAGTGAGGCCAGCCCCTAAATCCCCAACCATGTGGCCCTCCCTACCCCAGAGCCTCCTAGAAGGCCTCTGGCCTGGCCTGATGCCTGGGAGCCAGGCATCAGCCCAGCAGGAACAGGTACAACCAAAACCTCTCCCCGTCCACCCTCTTTCCTTAAAGGACTAGTGAGAGCAGATGAATGTGTGCCAGTCCTGTTCTAACTCAGCTTGGGCTGGGGAGCTAATTCTGCTGATAAATAAACTAGGGTAAACCATTAGGGTAATTAAACGTTCTTCCTGCCTTTGGTGAGGAAACTGAAATAGATGAGCTCTAAGTTCTCCTCTAGTTATAAAATTCTGCTTTCAAAGACCAATATTTACCTTCTGCATCTTTTTCTATCTTCCTCTTTTGCAATTCTATGAGAAGAAATCTGTTTTGAAAGAAAACAGGATCATGATTATCCATTACAACTATTTCCAAATCCTTATTCATTCCTTTTTACTTTAAATCTGATCTATCCAGTAAGATGTTAACTCTTTCAAGGAAAGGAATTCTACCCTGTTTAAGAATCCTTTGACTCTTCCACAGTACCTAACTTAGGGTCTTGCATGCAGCTGGCGATATATTTTATTGACTGTTTTAGATAACGTTCAACAGATAATTCCTAATAAAAACTCTTAGAAGTAGGAAAAGAAAATAAAAGTATCTGGCAGAAACCTAAGCATTGTTTTAAAGTCAAGAACAAGAGTAGGATGCCCAATCATTACTGCTACTATTGAGCATTGTGGAGGAGGTCTTAATCAGTACGATAAGAAAAACGAAGTATTGGAAAGAAGAGACAAACATATCTGCATATGAAACAAGGGACCCAAAAAGACCAAAAGAATCAACTGAAATTTTACTGGAAGTAACATGAGTAAGATGGCTCCATACAAAATCAAGAGATCAACATATTAGCCTCAATAGCTTTCCCATATAACACAACTAACTAACTAAAAAACAGAAGAAACATCCCATTTACTATATCAATAAAAATGCATAAAGCACCTAGGAATAAATTTAGCCACAAATTTGTAAGACCTATGTGATGAAAATATTAAACCTTTTTTGAAGCACATTAAGAAGTACTTACATGGCATGAGATACCATCCTCCTAGAATGTTGTAAAGAGGTCAATTCTCTTCAAATGAAACTAAAAATTCAATGCAATCCATTTTATAACCAAAATAATTTTTAAATAAACCTGGCCAGCTGACATTTGGTAGAGAATATATGTGAGAATAGTTATGAGATGTATGCCAAAGAAGGTCAAAGAGTAGGACCTTGCCCTACCAGAAATAAAATATGTTATAGAGCAACTGGAATTAAGCAGTGTGATATCAGTACTGGTACAGGACAAGATAACTGGATCACAGAACAGCATCCAGATGAAGATAGCATAGTAGACCAGGGAAGAAAGAATAAACCATTCAGTGAAAGATTTGAAAAGAATCAGATCTTCATGTAGGGGGAAAAAGTTAGATCCCCTACCTCAACCACACGAACAAACAAATACAACAAATTCTGGACAGATTATAAAAGTACTTGAAGAAAATCTTAGAGGTGATTTTTACGTCACGAGGTGACAAAGGCCTGGCTAACAAAACCCACCCCACATGAGCCATGAGGAGACGACAGGCAGATATGGTGGCAGACTGTCAACACACCTCCTACTCTTCACAGCCCTCGCCCCCTTTTCCCCTGGACTGTTTGTCTTCTTCTTGTTGACTTACAAAACTCTTGGGAGTTCCCTGGTGGTCCACTGGTTAGGGCGTGGCTCTTTCACTGCTGTGGCCCGAGGTTCAATCCCTTGTCAAGGGACTAAGATCCTGCAAGCTGCACAGCATGGCCAAACCCCACCACTTCGAAACAAACAAACAAAAACTCTTTATGGTAAAGAAATACTGGCTTTCATTGAATTTCAGTGTTTCGAATATTTCCAGTGTTTTTGTCTCTAAGGAGACAAGACAAAAGAGTGGAGGAGGGAGCACCAGCTTTGCAGTCGGGTGAAACTGCCTTCTGCTTTCGGTTTGGCCGCTGGGGCCTTACACTGATCTCCTTCATCTATGAGGGAGGGATAGTAATATCATCCTCACAGGACTGTGGGCTTTAAATCAGACAATATATGGAAAACTCTTCATCTTACGCTCGGCATGAATCAGTGCTAAGCTGGTGTCACAGACAAGATGGTGGAATATATCAAAGGCTCTGCTTGTGGCATCAGGCTCTGAAGGCTCTTTCCCACCAGAAGATTATAGAAATATTGCTTTTATTTTCTTCTAATACCTTTATGTGGTCTTTTTTCACATTTATGGATATATGTTTATTTAACATGAAACATGGGGATCTGCTATTTACCCCCCAAATAGTTAGGCAGCTATTCTATCACCATTTATTCATTTTCTTCCCCTGATTGCAATATTAAAATATGACATTTCAAAAGTCTTAAGAACACAGGGGTCTATTGCTGGACTCTATCCTACTTCAAATAAATATTCGGTTGCATTATTCCTCACTGTGGAATTGACATAACGCCTCACCTCTCTTCCGTTGAACACCATTATTGTCTACCATAGGAAGAACACTGCATGGCCCCTGTCCTCCAAAAGCTTATCGTATAAGTGGGGAGAGGAAATAAAGGTTAGGACTCCTCGCTTTCACTGCCGAGGGTACAGGTCCAATCCCTGCTTGGGGAACTAAGATCACACAGGCCCAAACAAAACAAAACAAAACAAATGCAAGAAGTTAAAAACAATAAAAAGGGGACTTTACAGAAATTCTAAAAATGCCAAAGGCCATATGCCACCTGAGATGTAGAGGGTACAGTCTGGGCAACGGCCAATGACTAGCAAGCTAGTCCCCAGCCTCCTAGGCTCAGAAATCATACTCTTCCTCACCAAGCGAGAACTCACGTCTTCCTGTTGTAGCAGTCTCACTTTATCAATATCACAGGATTGATCAAACATCAGAATGCCAAATTATTACTTGACAATGAGAAATACATCTGTTCTACACACGGGGCATCTGTGTCTACACAGTCAGAGAATTACCTTCTGTGGGGACAGGCCTCCGTGGCACACTGAAGCACAATCACAGAATCGAAGGCTACTTGGTGAGATCAGAATTAGAAAAGGAATCAGCTGAATCCAGAACTTAATGGGAAGGCCTGAGGTAACTGGATCCATCCATCTCCTCAACAGGCAGCCTGGCTAGTGGGCCTGACTCCTCAGTTATGCTGCCTAAGGTGCCATCTCTACTCTTGGGCAATGTGAGGATGGGCACTGCCCATGTTGGTCTCTCCTCACCTTTTCTATGCTTTCACTAGTGACCAACCCTCCTGCAGATAGACACATTTCTCTTTAGAAGTTAGTACATCATGTCAGGTTTGATTCAAGTGTGATAGGCCAGGAAGCCATTGGTCCTTACACATCTCTGCTCAGCTCCATGATGTGCTAACCTTGGTGGTTCTCTCTTGGGGGGCTGCCTTTCAAAAAACTGCTTACCACTTTTGTGAGTTCTGAGGGGAGGGGGGACTACTTTGCTATGGCCCCTAAGAAATGGTGACAAACCTCACAGGACTAGGATCAGGAGGGCTGGAGTATTCAGGGAAGGCTTTACAGAGAAAGATATCTGAACTTGAGTTGGCTTTTCAGAGATTCATAGGAGTTCCACAGGCAAAGCAAAATAAAGGAATTTTCGATGGACAAAGGCACAGACAAAAGTAGGAATGGCTATGGTGTAACTAGCGTATAGTGAGGAGCTGCTTTGGCTGGAATGGAGGGCTGCCATCACAGGAGAAAAGATAACTAAAGTAATGTGGAGTGGTAGGGTAGAATCAAGACTGTCAGCCTATTAAATCAATCTTTTAATGTTAGCAACTGCCTGCTGGGAAAAGTAATCAACCACTATGTAACTGAACAAAAGGTAAACAGGCTAGCTCCAGGAATAGGCTACTATAAATATTTGAGGGTAGCCTGCTGCAAGAGTTTACTTGCAGTGTTTTAATGGAACCTATCTACACAATTCCTAATACACCGGAGAAGAAAGCTGCTAAGTAAACCTGAGGAATTGACGAGATCACACTTTTGTCTTTTAGGCATGCCCTTTTAGCCCTCCCAGGGTGACTGATAGCTCCTTGAGTATGGAGATCCTATATCTCTCATCACTTCAGCCAAGAAGGAAAGAAATCAACAGTAGAATGAGAGTGACTGGTGAGTACATCAAATCAGCATACTTTGTTGGGTTGAAGAAAATTTACTATCATGTCAACTCTGGCCTTCTTATAAACTTCACGTGTCAAAACAGTCCAATAGCTTGTTATCAGGGATCCAATTCCATAGGGATCTCCTGGGAGTGAAGTTCCTTTTAAAAACCCTGTGGGGACTTCCCTGGTGGTGCAATGGTTAAGGATCCGCCTGCCAGCACAGGGCACACAGGTTCGATCCCTGGTCTGGGGAGGTCCCACATGCTGCGGAGCAACTAAGTCATTGTGCCACAACTCCTGAGCCCGTGCATCTACAGCCCGTACTCCACAACGAGAGACGCCACCTCAGTAAGAAGCCCACGCACCGCAATGAAGACCCAACGCAGCCAAAAAAAAAAAAAAAAAAAAAAAAACCACAAAAAAAAACATCCTGGGAATATACTTTTCATTAAAAGAACAAAGTGTATGTCAGTCCTCATGGCTAAAGGGAAGAATCAAGTAGTAGCAGGAGGAAAGGTGGATTTGATTCTCAGTTTCTGGGTTCTGAATCTGAATTAATTATTGTCCTTACCTCAATGAGACAGAGAATTCTAACACAAATCGTCACTACTACAGGTACAGATACTGCCAAGATGAGTTTGTTGTTATAGTCATAACCTGGAACTTGTTTTGTGAGCTAAAAAAATATATAACAATTTTTAAAAACAAGGAGATAGAAGGGATGAAAACTTACGATTCTTAATCCTATTCTAAACGATAGCTAACTCTTCTTAAACTACTATGAAACCCAATCCTTCCAGGCGAGTAGCTTCTATAAGAACAAGTCAAATTGAATGTTATTAGTCTTATCATTAGCATTTTCTTCTACAATTTATCTACAATTTATTTATCTTGTGTTATGTCCTTTTCGCGTCTACCCTAGGAATAGTGACACACTCTCTCAATGAGCAAAGTTGGAGATCACTGTCTTAGCCCGTTTCATGGCTGAAGATAAGATACTGACTAGGAGCCCGTGGTATTCCCGCTTGGGCACGTTAATGGCATGTCCTAAACTGAGTAAAAGTCCAAGTCCCATGTGTCAGGGGTTATCCTCACCTCACTTGACTCCTGCTCTTTCTGCTCACTCTGGGCTTCTGTGCTCTCACTGATATAGTTGTCAGCTTTCCACTGGTCCATATCCCATTCCGCTTTGGACACATTTACTTCTTGCTGCTTGCTGAGGAGCTTCATCAGGAGGCCTGTTCTAGAGATGGGGTTGGCACAGGCCAGCTGCACGTGGGTGTCCGAGCAGTCTATTTTCAAAGTCTGGATAACATGAGAAATGAGCCTTTGCACGTCAGTGTTGGGGATGAGGGACCAGAGCTGCTGGTTTAGCTGAGTTTCAACTTGATCACCCGGGGATGCGAGCCCTGGGAAAGTGAAGCCTGTGGGCTTAGAGGATAATTCAGTGACCATGTTGTGGTGCTCCCATTGTGTTTTGTTGCTGTGTTGAACAGCTGGCATACTGTTGTCTGCAGCAACAGTAGAATGTGCAGTGGAGACGTTCCTATGGCTAGTGTTTCCAGGGCCGGTTCCTCCTGGCAGAGTAGCGTTTCCTGTAGAAATAATTGCTTCAGAAACATTTTGTGCAGTATTGTTTTCTGAAGTAGTGTTTTCTGCAGAAGGGTCTGAAAGAGAAAATAATTCTGGAAAAGGATTTTCCTGAGAAGTCACTTCTCCTG
>NW_028294138.1:0-36494 GCF_964341445.2 Mesoplodon mirus | reverse complement strand
TCTTGTGGTGTAGTGGTTGTCACGTCTGATTCACACACAGAAGGTCGCCGGTTCGATCCCAGCCAAGACCTGTGTTTTGCAAGATTTTATGAGGAACAGAACATGCGAATATTCGTTCCTCGTGATCAATGTGAAAGAAATGCATATTAGGTAGCCTCAAGAGATTTTGAAGCGTACCCTACGTACGACTCAATTATGTCAGCGTGCCATAAACCTTAGGGGCTTCACAACAACTGCGCACTGTGGTCTTCTGGTGTAGTGTTTGTCATGTCTGCTTTACACGCGGAAGAATGTTCAATTCCGGCCAAGCCTATGTTTCGCAAGATCTTATGAGCAATGGAGCATGCGCGTATTCAACCTTCTTGTTCAGTATGACAGAAATGCATTTTAGGTAGCCCCAAGAGATTTTGAAGCGTACCCTACGTACGACTCAATTATGTCAGCGTGCCATAAACATTAGGGGATTCACAACAACTACGCACTGTGGTCTTCTGGTGTAGTGTTTGTCATGTCTGCTTTACACGCGGAAGAATGTTCAATTCCGGCCAAGCCTATGTTTCGCAAGATCTTATGAGCAATGGAGCATGCGTGTATTCATCCTTCTTGTTCAGTATGATAGAAATGCATTTTAGGTAGCCTCAAGAGATTTTGAAGCGTACTCTACGTACGACTCAATTATGTCAGCGTGCCATAAACCTTAGGGGCTTCACAACAACTACACATTGTGGTCTTCTGGTGTAGTGGTTATCACGTCTGCTTCACACGCAGAAGGTCGCCGGTTCGATCCCGGCCAAGACCTGTGCTTTGCAAGATTTTATGAGGAACAGAACATGCGAATATTCGTTCCTCGTGATCAATGTGAAAGAAATGCATATTAGGTAGCCTCAAGAGATTTTGAACCGTACCCTACGTACGACTCAATTACTTCAGCGTGCAATAAACATTAGTGGCTTCACAACAACTACGCACTGTGGTCTTCTGGTGTAGTTTTTGTCATGTCTGCTTTACACGCGGAAGAATGTTCAATTCCGGCCGAGCCTATGTTTTGCAAGATCTTATGAGCAATGGAGCATGCGAGTATTCATCCTTCTTGTTCAGTATGATAGAAATGCATTTTAGGTAGCCTCAAGAGATTTGAAGCGTACCCTACGTACGACTCAATTATGTCAGCGTGCCATAAACCTTAGGGGCTTCACAACAACTGCGCACTGTGGTCTTCTGGTGTAGTGTTTGTCATGTCTGCTTTACACGCGGAAGAATGTTCAATTCCGGCCAAGCCTATGTTTCGCAAGATCTTATGAGCAATGGAGCATGCGTGTATTCATCCTTCTTGTTCAGTATGATAGAAATGCATTTTAGGTAGCCTCAAGAGATTTTGAAGCGTACTCTACGTACGACTCAATTATGTCAGCGTGCCATAAACCTTAGGGGCTTCACAACAACTACACATTGTGGTCTTCTGATGTAGTGGTTATCACGTCTGCTTCACACGCAGAAGGTCGCCGGTTCGATCCCGGCCAAGACCTGTGCTTTGCAAGATTTTATGAGGAACAGAACATGCGAATATTCATCCCTCGTGATCAGTGTGATAGAAATGCATTTTAGGTTGCCTCAATAGGTTTTGAAGCGTACCCTACGTACGACTCAATTATGTCAGCGTGCCATAAACATTAGGGGCTTCACAACAACTACGCACTGTGGTCTTGTGGTGTAGTGGTTGTCACGTCTGATTCACACACAGAAGGTCGCCGGGTTCGATCCCGGCCAAGACCTGTGTTTTGCAAGATTTTATGAGGAACAGAACATGCGAATATTCATCCCTCGTGATCAGTGTGATAGAAATGCATTTTAGGTAGCCTCAAGAGATTTTGAAGCGTACCCTACGTACGACTCAATTATGTCAGCGTGCAATAAACATTAGTGGCTTCACAACAACTACGCACTGTGGTCTTCTGGTGTAGTTTTTGTCATGTCTGCTTTACACGCGGAAGAATGTTCAGTTCCGGCCGAGCCTATGTTTTGCAAGATCTTATGAGCAATGGAGCATGCGAGTATTCATCCTTCTTGTTCAGTATGATAGAAATGCATTTTAGGTAGCCTCAAGAGATTTTGAAGCGTACCCTACGTACGACTCAATTATGTCAGCGTGCCATAAACCTTAGGGGCTTCACAAAAACTGCGCACTGTGGTCTTCTGGTGTAGTGTTTGTCATGTCTGCTTTACACGCGGAAGAATGTTCAATTCCGGCCAAGCCTATGTTTCGCAAGATCTTATGAGCAATGGAGCATGCGTGTATTCATCCTTCTTTTTCAGTATGATAGAAATGCATTTTAGGTAGCCTCAAGAGATTTTGAAGCGTACTCTACGTACGCCTCAATTATGTCAGCGTGCCATAAACCTTAGGGGCTTCACAACAACTACGCACTTTGGTCTTCTGGTGTAGTGTTTGTCATGTCTGCTTTGCACGCGGAAGAATGTTCAATTCCGGCCAAGCCTATGTTTCGCAAGATCTTATGAGCAATGGAGCCATGCGTGTATTCATCCTTCTTGTTCAGTATGATAGAAATGCATTTTAGGTAGCCTCAAGAGATTTTGAAGCGTACTCTACGTACGACTCAATTATGTCAGCGTGCCATAAACCTTAGGGGCTTCACAACAACTACACATTGTGGTCTTGTGGTGTAGTAGTTATCACGTCTGCTTCACACGCAGAAGGTCGCCGGTTCGATCCCGGCCAGGACCTGTGTTTTGCAAGATTTTATGAGGAACAGAACATGCGAATATTCATCCCTCGTGATCAGTGTGATAGAAATGCATTTAGGTTGCCTCAATAGGTTTTGAAGCGTACCCTACGTACGACTCAATTATGTCAGCGTGCAATAAACATTAGTGGCTTCACAACAACTACACATTGTGGTCTTCTGTGTAGTGGTTATCACGTCTGCTTCACACGCAGAAGGTCGCCGGTTCGATCCCGGCCAAGACCTGTGCTTTGCAAGATTTTATGAGGAACAGAACATGCGAATATTCGTTCCTCGTGATCAATGTGAAAGAAATGCATATTAGGTAGCCTCAAGAGATTTTGAAGCGTACCCTACGTACGACTCAATTACTTCAGCGTGCGATAAACATTAGTGGCTTCACAACAACTACGCACTGTGGTCTTCTGGTGTAGTGTTTGTCATGTCTGCTTTACACGGAAGAATGTTCAATTCGGCCGAGCCTATGTTTCGCAAGATCTTATGAGCAATGGAGCATGCGAGTATTCATCCTTCTTGTTCAGTATGATAGAAATGCATTTTAGGTAGCCTCAAGAGATTTGAAGCGTACTCTACGTACGACTCATTATGTCAGCGTGCCATAAACCTTAGGGGCTTCACAACAACTACGCACTTTGGTCTTCTGGTGTAGTGTTTGTCATGTCTGCTTTACACGCGGAAGAATGTTCAATTCCGGCCAAGCCTATGTTTCGCAAGATCTTATGAGCAATGGAGCATGCGCGTATTCAACATTCTTGTTCAGTATGACAGAAATGCATTTTAGGTAGCCCCAAGAGGTTTTGAAGCGTACCCTACGTACGACTCAATTATGTCAGCGTGCCATAAACATTAGGGGCTTCACAACAACTACGCACTGTGGTCTTGTGGTGTAGTGGTTGTCACGTCTGTTTAAACGCATAAAATCGTTCAATTCCGGCAGAGCCTATGTTTCGCAAGATCTTATGAGCAATGGAGCATGCGAGTATTGATCCTTCTTGTTCAGTATGATAGAAATGCATTTTAGGTAGCCTCAAGAGATTTTCAAGCGTACTCTACGTACGACTCAATTATGTCAGCGTGCCATAAACCTTAGGGGCTTCACAACAACTACACATTGTGGTCTTGTGGTGTAGTGGTTATCACGTCTGCTTCACACGCAGAAGGTCGCCCGTTTCGATCCCGGCCAGGACCTGTCTTTTGCAAGATTTTATGAGGAACAGAACATGCGATATTCATCCCTCGTGATCAGTGTGATAGAAATGCATTTTAGGTAGCCTCAAGAGATTTTGAAGCGTACCCTACGTACGACTCAATTATGTCAGCGTGCAATAAACATTAGTGGCTTCACAACAACTACACATTGTGGTCTTCTGGTGTAGTGGTTATCACGTCTGCTTCACACGCAGAAGGTCGCCGGTTCGATCCCGGCCAAGACCTGTGCTTTGCAAGATTTTATGAGGAACAGAACATGCGAATATTCGTTCCTCGTGATCAATGTGAAAGAAATGCATATTAGGTAGCCTCAAGAGATTTTGAAGCGTACCCTACGTACGACTCAATTACTTCAGCGTGCGATAAACATTAGTGGCTTCACAACAACTACGCACTGTGGTCTTCTGGTGTAGTGTTTGTCATGTCTGCTTTACACGCGGAAGAATGTTCAATTCCGGCCGAGCCTATGTTTCGCAAGATCTTATGAGCAATGGAGCATGCGAGTATTCATCCTTCTTGTTCAGTATGATAGAAATGCATTTTAGGTAGCCTCAAGAGATTTTGAAGCGTACTCTACGTACGACTCAATTATGTCAGCGTGCCATAAACCTTAGGGGCTTCACAACAACTACGCACTTTGGTCTTCTGGTGTAGTGTTTGTCATGTCTGCTTTACACGCGGAAGAATGTTCAATTCCGGCCAAGCCTATGTTTCGCAAGATCTTATGAGCAATGGAGCATGCGCGTATTCAACATTCTTGTTCAGTATGACAGAAATGCATTTTAGGTAGCCCCAAGAGGTTTTGAAGCGTACCCTACGTACGACTCAATTATGTCAGCGTGCCATAAACATTAGGGGCTTCACAACAACTACGCACTGTGGTCTTGTGGTGTAGTGGTTGTCACGTCTGCTTTACACGCATAAAATCGTTCAATTCCGGCAGAGCCTATGTTTCGCAAGATCTTATGAGCAATGGAGCATGCGAGTATTGATCCTTCTTGTTCAGTATGATAGAAATGCATTTTAGGTAGCCTCAAGAGATTTTGAAGCGTACTCTACGTACGACTCAATTATGTCAGCGTGCCATAAACCTTAGGGGCTTCACAACAACTACACATTGTGGTCTTGTGGTGTAGTGGTTATCACGTCTGCTTCACACGCAGAAGGTCGCCCGTTCGATCCCGGCCAGGACCTGTCTTTTGCAAGATTTTATGAGGAACAGAACATGCGAATATTCATCCCTCGTGATCAGTGTGATAGAAATGCATTTTAGGTAGCCTCAAGAGATTTTGAAGCGTACCCTACGTACGACTCAATTATGTCAGCGTGCAATAAACATTAGTGGCTTCACAACAACTACACATTGTGGTCTTCTGGTGTAGTGGTTATCACGTCTGCTTCACACGCAGAAGGTCGCCGGTTCGATCCCGGCCAAGACCTGTGCTTTGCAAGATTTTATGAGGAACAGAACATGCGAATATTCGTTCCTCGTGATCAATGTGAAAGAAATGCATATTAGGTAGCCTCAAGAGATTTTGAAGCGTACCCTACGTACGACTCAATTACTTCAGCGTGCGATAAACATTAGTGGCTTCACAACTACTACGCACTGTGGTCTTCTGGTGTAGTGTTTGTCATGTCTGCTTTACACGCGGAAGAATGTTCAATTCCGGCCGAGCCTATGTTTCGCAAGATCTTATGAGCAATGGAGCATGCGAGTATTCATCCTTCTTGTTCAGTATGATAGAAATGCATTTTAGGTAGCCTCAAGAGATTTTGAAGCGTACCCTACGTACGACTCAATTATGTCAGCGTGCCATAAACATTAGGGGCTTCACAACAACTACGCACTGTGGTCTTGTGGTGTAGTGGTTATCACGTCTGCTTCACACGCAGAAGGTCGCCGTTCGATCCCGGCCAAGACCTGTGCTTTGCAAGATTTTATGAGGAACAGAACATGCGAATATTCGTTCCTCGTGATCAATGTGAAAGAAATGCATATTAGGTAGCCTCAAGAGATTTTGAAGCGTACCCTACGTACGACTCAATTACTTCAGCGTGCGATAAACATTAGTGGCTTCACAACAACTACGCACTGTGGTCTTCTGGTGTAGTGTTTGTCATGTCTGCTTTACACGCGGAAGAATGTTCAATTCCGGCCGAGCATATGTTTCGCAAGATCTTATGAGCAATGGAGCATGCGAGTATTCATCCTTCTTGTTCAGTATGATAGAAATGCATTTTAGGTAGCCTCAAGAGATTTTGAAGCGTACTCTACGTACGACTCAATTATGTCAGCGTGCCATAAACCTTAGGGGCTTCACAACAACTACGCACTTTGGTCTTCTGGTGTAGTGTTTGTCATGTCTGCTTTACACGCGGAAGAATGTTCAATTCCGGCCATGCCTATGTTTCGCAAGATCTTATGAGCAATGGAGCATGCGCGTATTCAACATTCTTGTTCAGTATGACAGAAATGCATTTTAGGTAGCCCCAAGAGGTTTTGAAGCGTACCCTACGTACGACTCAATTATGTCAGCGTGCCATAAACATTAGGGGCTTCACAACAACTACGCACTGTGGTCTTGTGGTGTAGTGGTTGTCACGTCTGCTTTACACGCATAAAATCGTTCAATTCCGGCAGAGCCTATGTTTCGCAAGATCTTATGAGCAATGGAGCATGCGAGTATTGATCCTTCTTGTTCAGTATGATAGAAATGCATTTTAGGTAGCCTCAAGAGATTTTGAAGCGTACTCTACGTACGACTCAATTATGTCAGCGTGCCATAAACCTTAGGGCTTCACAACAACTACACATTGTGGTCTTGTGGTGTAGTGGTTATCACGTCTGCTTCACACGCAGAAGGTCGCCCGTTCGATCCCGGCCAGGACCTGTCTTTTGCAAGATTTTATGAGGAACAGAACATGCGAATATTCATCCCTCGTGATCAGTGTGATAGAAATGCATTTTAGGTAGCCTCAAGAGATTTTGAAGCGTACCCTACGTACGACTCAATTATGTCAGCGTGCAATAAACATTAGTGGCTTCACAACAACTACACATTGTGGTCTTCTGGTGTAGTGGTTATCACGTCTGCTTCACACGCAGAAGGTCGCCGGTTCGATCCCGGCCAGGACCTGTCTTTTGCAAGATTTTATGAGGAACAGAACATGCGCGTATTCATCCTTCTTGTTCAGTATGATAGAAATGCATTTTAGGTAGCCTCAAGAGATTTTGAAGCGTACCCTACGTACGACTCAATTACTTCAGCGTGCGATAAACATTAGTGGCTTCACAACAACTACGCACTGTGGTCTTCTGGTGTAGTGTTTGTCATGTCTGCTTTACACGGGGAAGAATGTTCAATTCTGGCCGAGCCTATGTTTCGCAAGATCTTATGAGCAATGGAGCATGCGAGTATTCATCCTTCTTGTTCAGTATGATAGAAATGCATTTTAGGTAGCCTCAAGAGATTTTGAAGCGTACCCTACGTACGACTCAATTATGTCAGCGTGCCATAAACATTAGGGGCTTCACAACAACTACGCACTGTGGTCTTCTGGTGTAGTGTTTGTCATGTCTGCTTTACACGCGGAAGAATGTTCAATTCCGGCCAAGCCTATGTTTCGCAAGATCTTATGAGCAATGGAGCATGCGTGTATTCATCCTTCTTGTTCAGTATGATAGAAATGCATTTTAGGTAGCCTCAAGAGATTTTGAAGCGTACTCTACGTACGACTCAATTATGTCAGCGTGCCTGCCATAAACCTTAGGAGCTTCACAACAACTACACATTGTGGTCTTGTGGTGTAGTGGTTATCACGTCTGCTTCACACGCAGAAGGTCGCCGGTTCGATCCCGGCCAGGACCTATCTTTTGCAAGATTTTATGAGGAACAGAACATGCGAATATTCATCCCTCGTGATCAGTGTGATAGAAATGCATTTTAGGTAGCCTCAAGAGATTTTGAGGCGTACCCTACGTACGACTCAATTACTTCAGCGTGCGATAAACATTAGTGGCTTCACAACAACTACGCACTGTAGTCTTCTGGTGTAGTGTTTGTCATGTCTGCTTTACACGGGGAAGAATGTCAATTCCGGCCAAGCCTATGTTTCGCAAGATCTTATGAGCAATGGAGCATGCGCGTATTCAACCTTCTTGTTCAGTATGACAGAAATGCATTTTAGGTAGCCCCAAGAGATTTTGAAGCGTACCCTACGTACGACTCAATTATGTCAGCGTGCCATAAACATTAGGGGCTTCACAACAACTACGCACTGTGGTCTTGTGGTGTAGTGGTTGTCACGTCTGCTTTACACGCATAAAATCGTTCAATTCCGGCAGAGCCTATGTTTCGCAAGATCTTATGAGTAATGGAGCATGCGAGTATTGATCCTTCTTGTTCAGTATGATAGAAATGCATTTTAGGTAGCCTCAAGAGGTTTTGAAGCGTACTCTACGTACGACTCAATTATGTCAGCGTGCCATAAACCTTAGGGGCTTCACAACAACCACACATTGTGGTCTTGTGGTGTAGCAGTTATCACGTCTGCTTCACACGCAGAAGGTCGCCGGTTCGATCCCGGCCAGGACCTGTCTTTTGCAAGATTTTATGAGGAACAGAACATGCGAATATTCATCCCTCGTGATCAGTGTGATAGAAATGCATTTTAGGTAGCCTCAAGAGATTTTGAAGCGTACCCTACGTACGACTCAATTATGTCAGCGTGCCATAAACATTAGGGGCTTCACAACAACTACGCACTGTGGTCTTGTGGTGTAGTGGTTGTCACGTCTGCTTTACACGCATAAAATCGTTCAATTCCGGCAAAGCCTATGTTTCGCAAGATCTTATGAGCAATGGAGCATGCGAGTATTCATCCTTCTTGTTCAGTATGATAGAAATGCATTTTAGGTAGCCTCAAGAGATTTTGAAGCGTACCCTACGTACGACCCAATTATGTCAGCGTGCCATAAACCTTAGGGGCTTCACAACAACTACGCACTGTGGTCTTCTGGTGTAGTGTTTGTCATGTCTGCTTTACACGGGGAAGAATGTTCAATTCCGGCCGAGCCTATGTTTCGCAAGATCTTATGAGCAATGGAGCATGCGAGTATTCATCCTTCTTGTTCAGTATGATAGAAATGCATTTTAGGTAGCCTCAAGAGATTTTGAAGCGTACCCTACGTACGACCCAATTATGTCAGCGTGCCATAAACCTTAGGGGCTTCACAACAACTACGCACTGTGGTCTTCTGGTGTAGTGTTTGTCATGTCTGCTTTACACGCGGAAGAATGTTCAATTCCGGCCAAGCCTATGTTTCGCAAGATCTTATGAGCAATGGAGCATGCGAGTATTCATCCTTCTTGTTCAGTATGATAGAAATGCATTTTAGGTACCCTCAAGAGATTTTGAAGCGTACCCTACGTACGACTCAATTATGTCAGCGTGCCATAAACCTTAGGGGCTTCACAACAACTGCGCACTGTGGTCTTCTGGTGTAGTGTTTGTCATGTCTGCTTTACACGCGGAAGAATGTTCAATTCCGGCCAAGCCTATGTTTCGCAAGATCTTATGAGCAATGGAGCATGCGTGTATTCATCCTTCTTGAATCCCAAATTTTGATCGCATGAGGATAATGTTTTTGTGTCCGCATAAAAGAGCATTGAGATGTAAAACCCAAGCCTAAGCCAAATACTCCACTAGGCACGCATAGGGCACAAAAACATCACGGAGAAGATTTTGATGTAAAAGTTAATACCCTCGCACAGAATCTAACATATCAGCGCGAATAGTTCTCAAGGCTTTTTGGACCCAATTTCAAAAACCCAAGCACGAACCGCAAGGAGGAATGCCTCGTCATCAGACGTGATCTCGAGCGGTACATCAAATTGATCCTCTAATTTTTAAGTTCGGCGCACTTTAGTAGTTTCACTCCGCTTGCGCAGCTTCCACTTACGGGTGATCAACTCTCTAACACTAAGTGGAAGACTAAGCGGACAAAGGTGAGTACTTGATGTTGATTATGATATTATTATAATCATTATGTTTAGATTACATTTATTATCATAATTATTATTATTGTTATTACGATTATTACTATTATTATACTATTATAATTATTTATTATTATCATACGATTAAAATCTAGGTTTTGAAATTCTATGTTTGAGTTTTCTAGATGTTTGGTTTGGTAGATCGTTGTCAATCGACCTTTGCAGGCTCTGAAGAAGGCGAAAGCGCCGAAACGTTAGCCGACGTATTATAAATAAACATAATTTAACAACGTCGTATTTGTTTGAAGAGGAAGCACTTACAAGTATTGAATAATGCCGAGGTTAAGGGACACTCAGACCGACTATAGAAAATAAAAACATTGTTCCAATACATCGGTAGGCCACCACAAGTTATTGTATGGGTATGTTATGGATTTAATCACCTCTAATATTATCGATGAAATCGACATTATTTGAATTACGCATACTTCGCAGAGCAAGGAATTCGTGTAGTTCAGGGTTAGAAGCGCTCCGCAATATGTGCTCGTCATTGGTTCGATCCCACATCCAGGACAAACCATTTCCCAACTACAATCGCGTTCGGCATGTTCAGTTTTTTCTGAAAGTCAAATCACTGTCTTTATACATGAGCAATCCTCCTCAACTCATTGTATACGGCAAATATGCATTCACTACTTCGACGCCGTCTGTCCCTCTGAGATTGATCATGTCTAACAGTCTAACTTTTATCATTTATCCTAGAGCATTGATTGCTCACTTCATCAAACACTCGCCGTATTAAAAAATCCAAGAATAGTACTGATGCGGTTGTTTTATAATGCTAACGACCGAAAAAAAAGCCTGGGATTTCACAAGATTGTACTGTGATGGACATGTCAAAAGAATGACCGAAACTTTGAAGAAAGAGAGAGGAAAGGAGCACATGGCGAATTACTCGTTTTACATTTCCTAAAAAAATGTCATTGCAAGTTTATGTAGCTTCCACTGCATTTTCGATTTAATAACCCAAAATTTATCGATTATCGACTATCAGCCTTATCAAGCTTGCTGATTTTTTCGCGGTATCCATGCAATCTCGGTGGCAAACTGGGATATTTCATGGAATAATTACGTACAGCTCATACAGAATAACGCTCACTCTTACAATAACTCAATAATAATAAGTCGATTGAAGCTAACAAATATTTCATCTCGTCGATAGGTGATTGCTGATAGCACCGATGAGAACAATACATGCTAAGAGAAAGACAAATCAAGGGGCGCGGATTTGTGTTGTGGATAACTCGTGACACCACGGATAGGGCAATCGAGGATTCGATGTTCATCTACCGCTTCAAGTTCTGTAAATATCTCAGCATCATTGCATTCATACTTCAAATAGCAAATATTTAAATATATTCCAGTGGTGTTATTTTTCGCCTCCATCTGTTCCGTCAAGTTCATGCTGCTGTTCTTCAAATATCCTTTCCTGAATGAACACGATATTGATCTTCTCTATTTTTCCTCTTTCCTTATCGATATCCAATAATATATGATTGCGCTTACCATCTCCAATAGTTCTTCGTCGTGGTTACCCTTCGGAGCATTAGGAAGACGAAGACGGATTGTTCTCGTCATGGTTGCCAACGACTTCGCTCTCTTATCACTAAAAACATATCAATATAAGAACACAAGCAGCATTAGCTTCAATCAAAAGCGCCTGTAACACCTAGGCCTGGTTGTTAACCCTTTTTGAGCTCTACAAGCATAAAATAAAAGTAATACTCACTTTCTTGACGTTTTCTTATTTTTGGCAGCAACATGCTGGGGCACCTAACAAGTATTTATAACAAGTATTTATATAGAACATATTTAAATGTAAATACATGTCTGAACTGTTTTGCTCACCTTAAGACGTTGGTAGACTTGGTTGCCCTAGGGTCACTTATAACCTGCGCTCCCATGTAGGACGGCATCCCATCACTGCGCTTTCAAAGGACCTAAAAGCTCTGCTATGGACACAATTCATTATTATCATGATAAGTGTTAAAATTTTAAGTGAATTCAAGCAATTCAAGTGTTTATGTAGCTGCTCACTTCTGGTACCATTTTCCTCACCTTAAGGCATTTGTGGAATTGTGTGCAACAACCACATCATATCATCTGTCCCGTAGAACGGCATTTACCACTGCGCTTTCAAAAGACCTAAAAGTTTTGCTATGGACGCAATTCATCACTATCACAATAAGTGCTGAAATTTTAGACGAACTCAAGCAAGTATTTATATAGAACACACTTAAATGTAAATACATGTCTGAACTATTCTGCTCACCTTAAGACGTTGGTAGACCTGGTTGCCCTAGGGTCACTTACAACCAGGACTCCCATGTAGCATGGCTTCCCATCACTGCGCTTTCAAAGGACCTAAAAGTTTTGCTATGGACAGAATTAATCACTGTCACAATAAATGTTGAAATTTCAGACGAACTCAAGCAAGTATTTATATAGAACACACTTAAATGTAAATACATGTCTGAACTGTTTTGCTCACCTTAAGGCGTTGGTAGACTTGGTTGCCCTAGGGTCACTTATAACCAGGAATACCATGTAGCACGGCATCCCATCACTGCGTTCTCAAAGGACCTAAAACCTTTGTTATGGACACAGTTCTTCACAATCGGAATAGGTTTTGAATTTAAATGAACTCAGGAAAGTATTTATATAGTTCACCTGTAAATATTTACATATTGTTATTTCACCCCTTTGACGAAGTTTCCATTACGGTCGTCACATAAATACGGCAGGTGCGGAAGGCTCATGCTTCATAGTAGGCAACTTAAGCGACGAAAGAAGGTTCCAAAAACACGGAGCTTTCTTTTAAAGACTTATTAGAGCCATGACTCCGTTTACTATGAAAAAAACATTTCCCAGATTCCTCTTGGGGCATTTTTAGAATTTTGCAAGTTATTTAAAATTCTCCGCCATTAGTTTTATGACGTTACCGTGGGACAAAGGTATTCTTTATTCCTAGGTGCAAAACTGTAAAGGAAAAGTTCGTCACCAGATAATTCATAACAGGTGAAGAACATCGTGTGTTCTATTATAAAAAAAAGCAAAGTGGATAATAGAAACAACTTTTGCTATAGCAAAAGTATAGTTACGAGGCGGCAAATGCTCTTTTCATACACAAGAACTCCACATGGAGACGACGTGGAAACAGAGGGCATGAATATTTGATGTTTCCAGTTAAAAATACCTCCTTAATCACTGATATACTGATGTCGTATCGTAAACATCAGCAGGCTCCGACATAACACGGTGAAACAATCGGTAAAGGTTAAGGAAAATTCAAAGAGCAGCAGTTGCCATTATTGTCGAGTTAAAAAAAACGTTCACAACACCCTATTCTGTCGATTATTCTCGGAAATATGAGGGAAAATGAAGATCTTTCAAGTTCAAGATTATACGAAAGAGAAGACATAAGATTCACAGAGCATTTATTGTTCATGAAGAGATTTCTTTAACAATCGATTTTGAAATTTCGACGAAGTGGTCATTTAGATATCGTGTCAAATCGACTCACACAAAATCCTACCACTTCTTATGCTTATCATGAAAAGATGATCTGTACCATGAACTATAATAATCAATCTCTTTACGTGTAGGCGAACTGGACGCATTTCATGATCACTTTAAAGAAGTAATTCTGAAAAAAATCCCTCCAGAACTTTTTAGCAAAATCTTTGATTTCAAAAAATGAAAAAAAAATCACCGAGAAAATCTAAAGAATGGGAAGGGCTGGGAAAAGATATCAAAATGAGGATAGACCGCTCTCATTGAAACACATCTATTAGGAAAAATTACCACAATAATAGTAATGATCACTATCTCAAAAGAATAGACCAGGACGGCATGTGACGGCACTACCAGGAAATTTTGCTTTTTTATAATGGGATAACTTGAGGCCTCATCAATCTACGACATACCATAGATGGACAATAATAAATATAAAATAGTGATGATTTATGTAATACAAAGGTAGAGAAGAAAAAAGTTATCAACGATAATAGCAAAGAAAAACCACAATTTGATGTCGTCGGAACTCTCATCAATACAGTTCCATTACCAGCAATGTTGAACAATACGGAGCAGATGGTGAATTATACGATGTTTAGCAAGGATGATCCAGCAGAGCTTTGGTTACTATCGTCCATTTGTTCTTTGGAGGAGTTTAGAAAGCACCTATAATTTTAATCCACATATCGGGACATTCAATAAGGTCAATTTGAACTACGAAATTTTTATAACGGATTTACACTATGAACAATATACAATCCATAGTTAAGGCCAAAGATGACTTACAGGAATACCAGTGCCTTCCGTGTTAGTCTTTGTGGTCTAAAAATAAATATTTTAAGGGTAGCATCTTCTTTATAAATAGACGTTGTTATTGCAATAATTATTCCACAGTGACTGACCGCGTTCTTCAGAGCCGATTTTTCACATATGTAAACTTTACGGGCTGATCTTCCTCAATAAGTGACATCCAATAAAAGTGGCTCTGAAGAGGGCGATATCCGCGAAAACGTTAGCCACTGTTGAATAAATATTGCGTTAACAACGTCGTATCTGCTTAAGAAAATACTGTTCTTATTAATGCCGAAAGCTGATCTTGAATAATATTTGAAGGCAATGAAATGAACGCTGTTCCACAACCACCAATCAACTAGCGAGTGAAGCAGGCTGTTGTGATTACGACACGATGGTATTACTTTTCCACCACCCTTTACCAATTTTCCACTGAAAAAGTACGTCTATGAGGCTGGTGCCGGCTTACTAAGTTTGAATGTTGCTGCATTTCAGTGAATAGTTAGTTTATTTCATTTGATTAAGATGAAAGAGATGCACTTGATTTAAGAGAAATCTTAGGTCTTTCGCTTTTCGCACAACATTATCGTTTTGTTAAGGAATACCAGCAAACCGGAACCATGCTAAAAGACTTTAAAATAAGAGCTAAAATTAATAGTATTTTTATAAACCGACCTCCATTTAATCTCCGTATTATGAATAATTAATATGTCAAGTTATGGATAAAAAAATTAGTAATCGAAAGCTATCAAAAAGCTGAATATGAAAACAAAAATATGAAATATGAAAATATGAATTGTGAAAACACAAAACTAGAACAGAAAAGAATTCAGTGTAAACTAACAAGAAGCTATTGTTAAAGAAAAATGAAGATATATATGTGGAAAAGAGGATACGACTAAATAGTATTGACTATTTTATATTTCACCAAAGACATTTTAGAATTACAGTCGCCAGCATTTAAAAGAAAAGAACAGACAAGCCTTTTAAGTTGAAAGTTTAAAGTTGAATAAAGAAAAAAAAGGTCGTTAAATGTTAAAAAGGTGACCTTACAATTTGCCTTTTGGAATTCCAACTTCAGCAATCTCAAATAGTATTTATCCTAGGATAATGAAATAAAATAAACATCTAATACGAAGTGATAACAACTCAACTCAGTTCAAACATAACAATTTTAGTATATCTCAATTGGAACAGCTGACGAATCCGACTTGCTATTGTCTTTTAGTACGCCAAAATGTAGATATTCTTACGCAGGCAATAGACACTGTTTGTAGCTTGCTTGAGAAAGAACTCTTCATCGTCTGTCGGTGTTCCTCAATTTGTTGTCCATGGAACAAAAAATCCTGGACTGATCCTCTTATATGAGTTGTGTTTTTTAATTGTGATGATTGTTCAAGTGGGTAATGTTCTTCTTGTTTTCAGCACCACCATCTTAAATGCTATATTCGTTGCAAGGAAAAACCAAAACTTTATGGTAGAAATATAGTCAGCGCAATTCTAGAAAATGTGGCTCTTTCTGACGTTGATTGATTTCCGGTTGAAAAATCGAACTCGTTGTCAGCTTCGATAACCTTGTAGATGAGATAAATAGATGACTCTACTCTAAAGTTCAAAGCTTTATCTAGCCTCGATTTTTCGAGATTACAATATGTTATAGTAAATTATGGGGCGCGTGTAGCGCAGTGGTTAGAGGTGCCCTGCAATACACACTGGATTCGATCCCACGCCTCGGTCTCGCCAAGCCTTCTATCACTCCGAGGTCGGCAAATTGGTACCAGAATTGCTAGGAGGATAAAAACACTGACTTGACACATCGGCTGGCCCCAACAAGTCAACGTATAGGCCACATATGCATTCAGCCACCTCTACGATGTCCGATGAAGTCAAATGCATGGCGCATTCCTTAGCGATTGATCAACGCCAACCACTTTATACATTTATTCTTTATCATAGGAAATTAATCATATAAAAACTTTAATAATTGCAATAGAGAGTTCAAAACAGTTCCATTACTCTACAAGTCTAGAATTTAAATACTTAAAAAGCAGAAGAAGAAAAAACATTCACCTTTGCTGAAGCAGCGACTGCTTGGAAAACACTTTAGTCCAACTTCATTGCAGAATTCAAATGAAGCGTCGGCCGCGACGCGTACGCTACGCGTGTGTACGCTCCATTATGCTGCTTGGAGGCGTCCACGTTAAGACGCAATGCCAATTAGGAAAAAGAGACGTAGTAAGCCGTGTAAATACTCGTAAATGGTTAATATTATTATACACAGATATTTGTTGAACTATGATATCCCATATGCTTACGGGGTAAATAATTCATACGAAATCACTTTTTAAACAATGTAATTTTGCTTGAT
This sequence comes from Mesoplodon mirus, assembly GCF_964341445.2. Lineage (NCBI taxonomy): Eukaryota > Metazoa > Chordata > Mammalia > Artiodactyla > Ziphiidae > Mesoplodon > Mesoplodon mirus. Next base: position 19,785 of record NW_028294138.1, on the reverse strand, counting down.
AAAGATTCCAATGTTGACTATTTCTATGAAGTAGCCGTTTTCACCGCGATACCTCGCTCATAATTGCAAGTTTTTCAATAGAAAATGTTCATATTTCTTAAATACGAATTGTAGGTTAGCACAAAGCTCTGAACGTAAAAATAACGAGAAACGCTCTCATTCTCGTTTAAGAACTGCCAGAACAATAACAATAACCATAGCAATCGATCGACCGATTGATTCATGTGCTTGCCTCTTATATCAGAGGTATCGAGCCAACTAATTGCAAAATTACGTAGTCCGTTCTCAGAGGGCAGATAGAAGGTGATGAAAGCTGATCAAGACCGACCTTCTACTTAGCCTGAGGCGTTAGCAGATTCAGTGATTGGGATACGTCTCGTAATGAGATGAGAGGTGGTGTTTTCAAGATGTCAGTAATATACGTGATAAATTGTGTGAAAAGTCTTTCCTTCTTTAATTTTCACCCGTCTTTCATTGTGTGAAAAGCATTAGACAAACATTGATCGATTTCTCAATTATGGGCAGCGATCTCAGTTGATTTTCATCTTCATCGAATGATTAGGTCCAATTTGGCTGTTGAAATTAGAGATGACTGCATGGTAAATTGATCTATACAATGGTTGTGGTAATCAGCTATATATAAAGTCAGCGTTTTTCATACTCGTATGCAAGTCTATTAGCAATTTAACGACCCCGTAGGGATGGATGGAGTGGTTTGCTTTGGGAGTCATTTGGATCAACGAATCTCCCATTACATATTACCCTCTTCAGCATTGTGCGCCTTCATACACGAAGATTGTATCATGAATGTAACGAGACGACACCACCTCTAGCAACTAAGTCACATCCACTAGATTCCAGGATGCCACCTGTAAATACTCTATTGGAGAATAAAATGTAAAAACAAAAATCGCCATTCTACCGACTCCAGACTGAACTATGGACGTGTTTTACCAAAAAAGGTCATTCTGGATCACTCGGATCACCTGTATTGCCGTTGATCTTCGAGTGTATCGAGCGGGCGCCAGTATTGTCTCCATCCATCCCTATCGTGTGCAAAAGTCGCAATGGGTTCTGCTCGCTTCCTGCTATGCCTGATGAAGTCGAATGTATAGCGCATACCTTAGGATTGATTAACGCCGACCACTTTATCCTTCATTTTTATCTGCTGTCAGATAATTAACAATACTATATTAAAACAAATAAAACGACGTCTAAATGGTAAATTACGACATTTGGTATGTTGAAAATGGAGGATTATTTTATGATAACTCGAATATTGCTGCAAAGGTTGCGAACATAATAAAATTGTGGGAGAGAATTTGAGATTTTAGAAAATTATATAGTAATAGGTAAAGTGTTTGCCGTTGATCAATCCCTAACTAATGCGCCATGCATTCGACTTCATCGGACATCTAGAGGTGATTCAATGTATATATGGCCCATATAACGACTTGCGGTGGCCAGCTGTTGTGTAAAGTCAGTGTTTTTATCCTCTCAGAGAATTCTAGTAACAATATGTAACCCGAAGGAATGGAAGGTTAGATGAGCCCAGGGCGCGGAATAGAACCTCAGATCGATCCAGTGTCGGTTGCAATGCATCTCTAACCACTGCGCTACATAAGCCCGAAACACTATATCCAACGAAAAGCCTCAGAAAGAAGGTACTTTTCAACAACAGACGCATTATATCAAGCGTGATGATTCAAGAACTGTGCTAGAAGCTAATTTTTTTTTCTAAGAAAAAAATTCCTTTCAAAATCTACTAAAAATCGACAGTTTCGGAGAAATGTTGTTCACGTAAATTCACGGAATTTTTCGACAAAATCTGGTAGAATTACGACGGCTAAAAAATTTTTCGTGATGAGGACATTAAGATTTGGAGAAAAAGCTTTTCTTTCCCCCTCTTGACATATATATTCTATTATTTGCTATATTCTATAACATCTTCCCGTCAACATCTGAAATGATTTTACAATTTATGTTGAGTCGATTTAGTCTTTTCTTGCATCCGACCATTCCATGCCATAAGCTTGACCCATCGTAGGAATTGGAAATGACAAAAAACGTGAGCTACTGACAAAAACTGAAGTTTGCATGCCCTAAAAGGGAACCGTGGCGTTCTATCGGTTCTAATAACTCCAAATAATTTTAGGTAACTAGAAGACTTACGAAGTTGATAAGTTAAAACTTTTAGCTCGATGCCTAAAACCGTATGGCGACGGTATCTATGTGACGCCTAATTTTTAGGTAAACTTGCTGTAAATGGATATCCACTCGTACTGGTTTATACCTTGACGCAAGCAAAAGGTTGCTCACTATTTTCCCGCTTTTCTCATTAAACTTGGTCTTTTACGCATTTTAGTAATTGTTTCGATGTCTTTTGTTTTATATGCTTTAAGGCTGGCCATATATTCCCACATATTTTTGAGGCATTTCATATGCGACAAAAAAACCTAGTTCGATTTGAAACTACGTTGCTGTCGTCGTTTCATGGTCGATTTGCAGCTCCCAGAGCTGGTTGTTTAAGGAAACTTGGAAAGAAGAGAACTGGAGAAACAGTAAGACAGAATTGGTCTATTGGTGGTGAAACGGAGCGATAAGGGAGCACAATTATGATGTCCACGACCTATCTTACGGCGCATAACGGGGTATTCCAGACCTCAAGTTGTGAAATGCTACAATCAGGTAGACTTTTTGTTGACACAAGCAATTAGATTAGATCATATTAGGCATATTTTAGAGAGAGAACAAAATCATAAATTTTCCTGCTGCATGGCTGCAGTACATAAGAGGTCTAGAAAATCCATATCAATGATTTCATAGTGTAAGTGCAGCCACCTCTGGTGTACGACGACGGAATACCCAATGATACATCACCTAACCTATAAATGTCATAGAAACAACAAAAAATTGGCGATGTTATGCTCGCTGGTACATAATGTTGGCAGGAAGTCAAGGGTCAGTATCTGCTGGTATACGTTTCAGCCAGATAAACAATAGATGCAGCCGATACAAAAAATATTTTTGTCTAAAATGTTTCAATAACTGTCAAGAGTCATTTTTAATCTGAAACTTCGAGATTATAAAGACTGTAAGTTAAATGTCAAACCGTGTAAATTGTAAAGATTTCTGACTATAATGAATGTATTTTATATGTAAAGAATGCTATTTATAGAAGTTATAGCTTGTAGAAACTCTAAGAGATGTTATTTAATATATTAATTACCTATCCAAATTTCCCGTTATACATACTCTAATGACGATTGAATATAGAAGTATTAGAATTCAAACATTGTAAACAGTACGAAAGAAGGGCTTATTATAAGACTATTGTGGAATGATTCTATTTTTATATATATATTTATATATATATGACATCAATAGAATATTATGAGAATAAGAATTTGAAATAAAACAAACTGTAAAGAGAAGCACTTACGAATGAATGATGAGAATTGCCGTTGGTATAGTAATTGCGTGTGTTGGTGCCAAGCGGGAGTTCGATAGAGTTGTCAATCTTAAACTAGAGTAATTAAACCTGTGCATTAAATATAATACTACAGCCATAACATGGCATGAGGAAAGAATGGTATAAATGCAAACATGGATATGTGTACCCAGTAAAGTACAACATAGTTAGAATGTAAAACGGAAGTGCAACGTGAAATTCCATCATTTGGAAAGTCTCCTAAATCATGATGGAATATTGTGCTCAACAAATGATGAAAGCATGAAATGAGATGAACTGATGGGAGCACCGCGCAGAGCTGGGCTGAACAGGCCGACGGATCAATATCACGAGCAGGCGGCAGAGAACAACGCACTACACTTGCATGGAGGCTAACTAAAGCATTTAATAATTACTTATGTTTGATGAATAATATGCCGATGAATGAGATTAAAAATGTGAATCATTAAAAACAACTACGATAATAATGGACAAGGCAACAAAATACTACAAGGGAGGGCAAAGTGAAGACCAGTCGCGGCAGAGCACTGGTTGACGAGTGAACCTATTGATCAATATCATGGTCCTATGGTGGCACGTTGATAAGGGGGAGAGACAGATGGTTAGATTCAGCGGTAACGCATGTTGTCATGGGAGGAGAGTTGCAGTGACGCAGAGTCGGTTAGGAGAACGCCGATTAATCGAGCGTGCGTTAATGATTGATTTGTCGATAATGCGTGGAAACAAAGTGGTAAACGTTTGGCAATTTTACAGACAAATAGCCTCGATGTCAGCTAGTGAGCAGTACATTGCTGTGTTCTGCAAGTCGCTTGTAGAAGTTTCCTCAATAATTTACCACGTTATTGTAGCGAAATGTGGAGCGCATAGCTCAGTGGTTAGAGGTGCCTTGCAATACACTCTGGATCAATCGCTGATTCGATTCCTGTCCGGCGTCGCAAAGCCTTCATCTCTCCTTATCTGCAGATTGGTCTCAGACTTCTCTTGCAGGATAGAGACACTAATTTGACACATCAGTGGGCAACCGCAAGTCACTGTACAGGCAGAATATGAATTAAATCAACTTTGGGATGTTTGGTGAAGTTGAATAGATGCTTTATCCTTTAGGAATTGACCAACGGCGATCGCCTAATCCTTCATCCAATTCTCTTTGTAGTAAAACAGTGCTCAAAATGCCGAACTTTAGTGTTGAGGGGCAATAAGGCTTCACTGTTTCCTATCGATAAGACAAGACCCATTCCTTCTTGTGGCCATTCTCTTCACCAGCAGCAGTCATTGGTTTCAAAAGGTACTCACCTAGAAGCCTATTTTGGGTGCTATTGGGGAAACTGAATAGGTTTTGAGGTCTGGTCCTACATAATAAATACCCGGTTTTCGATTTCCTGTGGATCGAATTCGTAAAGGTGTGCCCAAAAAACTGTTTACTGCGAAATTAACTGGAGCACTAAAATAAGTGGACATCCATTCACATTGGTCTTAATGTGTTAATATAGCTGTACAAAGACTTTGTCCTATCACTAAAAAAAGCTATAACTTTTTAAGGTGAGTTTTTTAAGTTATTTATCGATTAAAACTTTGAAAACAACCCAATTTTTATCCCAATAGAATGAGAAGGCTTTACCTCGCTGGCAAAATTCTCTAGATCCGCATAGTTTTAGTATTACTTGACAATTTTAAATAAAAGCTGTCTAACCATATGTGTTACCACCTATCCACTTGGGATTATTAAATTGCCGCCGTACTTGTCAAGGAAGGTAAAAAAGGCTGACTTGATCTACCGTATAATCTCAGTTACCTATAGAGATGCTGCGAATGGAGTCGAATTCAAGGCGTATACTTAAACAAGTGATTAACGTCGAACATTTTATCCTTTATTCTTTATTCTGTCTAGATACCCTTCGTTAGCAAACCAGCCTACTAATAGTTCGTTAGTATGTCGCATTGTCGCCAGTTGTTTATAGCCAAGTACGTAAACGGTCAGGTCGGTCGTCCTGCTGTGTACGCGTTTTTCAAAAAAAAATTTTTTTTTCGCATATTTTTCGACAAGTTCGCATCTGTAATTTTAAATTCTTCGTCTGGAGATACCGAATAAATCTGAAACAAAAGAATGTGAGTTATGGGCTTGCTGCTGTTACTTTTAACATTTGTCCAAGTTGTGCCTTTGTTCGTAAATTTTGTACAAAAAGTGTGGGGCCGGCTAATCTTTTGTTCATATTTCTATCAGTACGTCTCAATCAGCATTGTAGCGAAAAATTGGAACAACATGGCTTCAAAAATTTCCAATGGCGAAAGCAGAGCCGAAAAAGTGACAGAATAGAGTAACACTCAGCACTCAAAGAAATCTAATATCTTAAACAATGTACTTAAAACGAAGCATATTCTTTCATAGTCGGCCAGTTAGCCTTTCTAGAAAAAACAATAGATAGAAAAATAAATGGTTGATGAGAATTGGTGAGATTAACTAACAACCTTGCACTGTGATCCGCAAGTTACTATTTATTAAAGTGGTATCTGAGAAAAATGGCAAGAAACGAATCACTACATCACTGTGTGAGGATGTCAAGAAGCGAAACCGCCGACATCTGAGTCTTCCACATTCAAATGGTACATCAACGTTTGGTGGTAACCAAAAGGTGTCATGTACGTCTTAGAAAGGTATGAATTCAAACGATGAAATTCTGTCTTTGCTTTATACATTCTAACATTCACACATTGACTGGACGTACATGTGGATGAAGGGAATGGTCTTTTCATATATTCGGAATGAATCCTACTCATCGCTTCTTCTAAAATCTTGTAATTAACAAAGAAGTAAACAGCAGTCAGCACAGGATAGATTCCTACTACTAAGCACAATTCTACTCCAAAAAAAACGGACCAGATGCCTAGGAGGATTCTAAGCCACCGTCGAAAAGCCCAACTCTATACTAATGGATACTTCTACTTCAAAAGAGTACTGTAGAATGCTCAGAAAAAACTGTTGCCTTTATTGTTGCTCAAAACGATGAAAAACACTTAACAACGTTAGCAAGTGAGAAGCTAATCGGAGCCGAAAAGTCCTAAATTTACACCTGAACTTCACTGGTTAGAGGTGCGATGTAATACGCACTATGTGCAACGGTTAATTTATCCTGCTGTTCAGGCTCAACAAGGCTTCTACCATTCTGGTATTGGCATGTTTGCGCCAGACTTGTCGGGGAGTATAAAAACATTGTTCCAATACATCGGTAGGACACCACAAATTATTGTACGGGTATGTTATGGATTCAATCACCCTAAGATTATCGATGAAGTCGTCTGACAGGTCCTTCAGGTTTGATCAACGCCGCCCGGTTTATCATTTATCCTTTTTATCCTCGATTGCTTTGGATATGAAGAAGGGTCTGCGCAGTTAGGAACATGGTTCTGGCTCTTTTTTGCCGTCAAACAGCATTTTCAATATCTTTTCTCGATCGAGTGTCATGAGTGCTCACCACTCTTTTGTTTTTTCTGTATACTGCAATTCTGTCGAACATATTCACTGATCGTCGTGTTTTTAGCCTTAGACCGACATTTGCTCACTTGTCATCGTGTTCGCTTAAAATTCCATAGATGTCATGAAATAGCTAAAAATAAGAGCTTGTCTATCGTTCTCTTCTTTACATATTCCTTCTTTATCAAAAGTAAGACAGACTGTGAGATGTGCATTAGTGATGTCATTAAAAACTCGCAATGTGACCTGCCGTGTGTCGAAAAGATCTCCGATTTCTATGGAATTGGGGAATTACTGACAGGCTTCTCCAGGAAAGCTCGCTCCGATCCGAAAAAGCCGGCGATGCCTGTGGTGAAAATCTGGGAACCCACTGGCACGGTTAATCTACTATTCTAGAAAGAATCGATTTGACTGATATTGAAAAATATTCATAAAGAAAACAAAAAATCGTGAAGCAATAGCCTATTCGACACATAAAATCTGAAGACGTTCGTAGAAAAGGAATTTACTGAAACGACAAGTTCTCAGATCAACATAATATGTGATGTAGGTTTATGTAAAATAAAATTGCAATTAAAACAATAGAACAAAACATTTATTTCTAGTCAACAGCAAATTAAAATTTCAATAATGAGAGAAGTAAGAGTAAGAGAAAGAAGAATAAGAGAAAATAAGAGAAGTAAGATACTAAGAATAGATAGTAAGAGATACAATACGAGGAGTATTTCTAGGAAACGGTTGTCTTTTAGCTTCGGTTAAAATGAACAGTATTCGCTTCGTTTGTTAAGCTAACACGAGTTTGTTGTGAGGGGCGGCGAGATGTTCAATGTCTTCGATTGTTTACATCGAAAAAATATTGATTATTTTAACCGAGGTTAAAAGAGAGTCGGTTCTAAAAATACTTATTTGCCTTATGCTCATTAATTTAATGCCGACTGCTGCATGATCCGTTTTCTCCAGCATCGTAGACATTATTGGATGGCAACCGTCCTCTATAGAACGGCACCGCCGAACGAGTTCTCAATTCGAGAGGTGCTCAACGGCACCATTCTCATCTTGATGCGAACAAGACGATGAGCAACATCGAACGACTGAACGAAAGTGAATGATCGACTCGGATCAATGAGAATCTGATGAAGGCGAAGGCGTCAAAACATTAACTAAATAAATTATTTTTATAGAACATTTGTGGCTAGCTCATCAAGCTATGAACAATTACTGATTATTTACCTAAGAGTAAGTGAAAGTCGGCATTGAATTCAAACCGCTACCATTTTCTCAGAAAAAAAAATTATAATGACCTTTGCACTTACCAGTTGGGCCGTGAACGGTGCCATGTTATAAACTGGTTATACGATTTTTTCACTATCGAGTTAGTGAGCAACGAATAAGAAAGTTTTTTCTGCGCTTAGTACAACGGTATCAACCAAAGCATATTTTTAGTGCGCAATTCTTTTCTGAGCTATCAGAAAAGGCGGCAGAGAAGTATTTCAATTTGTAACGAATCCACGACATCGTTTTAACCACTCCATGTAGATTGACTAATTATTTAATTTTTTTATATTTATTTTTGTTGTATTACTATATTACGTTATACATTTTCATCACACTTACTTTTCTTTATTAATGCTTGGACTTAATTTTCGGATTAATGACATTCTTTTACTGATGGGCAGAATACTCAATACTAAAATAATCATTTTACTTTTTTGCAGAAGCTCGTTGTTACGATACTCTAGCAATCATCGAGCAAATGAGCAAATCATTGCTGATAATAGAAGCCGTTCAGAAAACTCCGCATACAAATCAAACATTTATTCACAATAGCCATAATGAGGAAATAATATTGTTAAGTAACATAATAATCAATGCTAAAAGGCCATCTCGAAAATGTTGTCCAACAAGTAAAATGTTTTAATCCTCGAAGCAATTGCTCTTAGGAGAAAAAGGATGTGACAAAATGTTATGAAATAATATAGGGCATCCAATGCAACACTGGTTCATCATAAGCAGTTTCTTACAAAAATACCAACAAACAACACCAAAATAAGTTCTAAGCATCATGGATTACTTCGGTTGCTGAGCAGATGCAATCTCGCCGTAATTATTAAATTCAGACATCACATATGTAAACCATAATAATCTGACAGATTATTTTTGTGAATGTTGTCATGAAAAATGTAAATTTCTGAAAAACGAACCTGTCTGGCGCTACACTGCCTGGATGGATTACTGCAACTGAACTGACAGTCATTAAACCAGTTAAGAAGAGGAGGAAGTTGAGAAAACACAAAGGAAACGTACCTTGAAGTTCCATAGATGTTTCGAAAACGACAGAACAGTAGAGCAGATGGATCTCTAACCCGTTTACACACCCATTATCTGATAACCTTTCGCTGTTTTGTTCCTCATTGTTGTGCTTTATCATCTGCTTATCAGCACTTATCACCTGTGACTCGTAGCATATTTTGGATACCGAAAAAATGCTATATCACGGAAAGCCAAGAAGCTGGGCTAGTAATCCTATCTTGAAGGAACAAATAACATAACTATCTACGTCTCTTCAGCCAGAAACGGACACAGAAACTCGGACCGTTGATTGTTTAAAGTAGACGATATTTATGGCCGAGTTCGTATAGACGAGAGACCCCCAATGGCGTCGACTTTCTCTACTATCACATATTGCGACTACTAATTTAATATAAAATCATAAACGATCTCTAATTGACAGTATCTTCTCAAATTCGCCGTCCCGGTGATTATTTTTTGTTGTTCTTATAATGAAGTATCAGGCCCTCAAAGAAGATCTTAGATCCTAGCGTGTAGTGGTTTTAAGTAAATATTAGCTTATTCAGGAATTAACGCTGGGTTTGTAATACCATTTTTGTTGTGTATATAGAATAAAGTTTTCTTCATTGCACAAAATAACTTTTTTATGCTAATATTTACTATTTTTGTACTTTTTCTTTCAATTTACTTAACTAAAAATAGATGATAGAATGCACATAGTCGTCAAAGTACTATTTAGTTATTATTCCAGGAAAATGTTAAGAAATTCGCAGTGCAACGCTTTTTTAAAAGATTTTGTCGTAGTAAAATCGAAGTTTATGATGATTGAAAAGCTCGAGTGTCCTCCTCTTCAATGACTACGATGAATTGAAGGCTCTGATGGAAAAAAATTCGTGCGCAACCGTTTAAAAAATTTGCAAAACAACTCAGCATAAACACATCAATTGTTTCAGAAAATTCAAAGAAAAAGTATAAAGCCGAATTTGTAGTAAAACTATATGGAATTTCATGCGACATGCTGTTTCATTAGATTATTTATGATCGATATATTGGGTGTTCATCTTGATATTAAGGTGTCTAAGCAGAAGCGTTTTTCTAGTTCAAAGTTGCAGATTGATCAAATAATAAATGTTTTAATAGTTTAAAATTGATCATTTAAGTATAGTTCATAACAAATAGGCACAGACCACTATGGTGGGCTTAAAGAGAAGTCGCACAAATCCTCTTTTTAAACATAAAGACAAATTGAATAAAATTAATAACATTTTGGCAAGTTGAGGAGTGTGAATGTGATGTGTGTATGCATTTCGAATTAATGTCAGAGAGTGCTTTAGCACTATCTATATCTATGTATGTGGAATCACACACGATAGATCACATACCTGAAGTCGTTCGATATACGGAACGTCTTTGAACACATATGTATATAGCGCTGAGTAACCAATGTAGATGTCACTATCTCGCATGCTTGGTTGCTTCCTACGTCTTTATACGATTGGATTAAGTTTTAACTTGATATTTCAGGTAAGCAGGGCGGTACAATAGCAGCTTTGTTGCCTTCTTAGCCACTTATACAGTACTTCATACAAATCCAGTTCAGGTAAATTAAATGGTTCCTGTTTTAAATCCTTCACTAGTTCTTAAGCAAAAAGTTTTAGTATACTATAAAATGGCACTCCAGTTGTATCTTATTAGCCATCTTGTGTATCATCTTTCTACTTTAATTGCAAAATCAAATTCCAACCACACCATTTTATATTTCCACCTATTCCATGTTTCATTATGGTGTTAATTAGCCTGTTAAGAGTAATTAGATTTTCTTGAGTACTGACGCTATAAGCAGTCAATCGTCGCCATTGGGGATCTCTCGTCTATACAGCTCGGCCATAAATATCGTCCACTCTGAACAACCAACGGCCCGAGTTGTGTAATACATTTCTGGCTGAAGAGACGTAGATAGTTATGGTATTTTCCTTCAAGATAGGATTACTAGTCCAACTTCTTGGCTTTCGGTGATATAGCATTTTTCGGCCTCTAAAAATGCTGCGAGTTACAGATGATAAGTGCTGATAAGCAGATAATAAAGCACAACAATGAGGAACAAAACAGCAAAACATTATCAAATATTAAAGTATTACAGATCCATCTGTTCTACTGTTCTGCCGTTTTCATCTGTGGATCTTCAAACTACGTTTCCTTTGCGTTTCCTCAGCTTCCTCCTCTCCATGACTGGTTTAATGGCTGTCAGTGCAGTTGCAGTAATCCATCCATGAAGTGTAGCGCCAGCTTTGTGTTTCAGAAATTTACATTTTTCATGACAACGTTAAGAAAAATTGCAAAGTTTTTCTTTAAGCCAAAACGAGTTTGTTAAAATATTATTTATTTATTGCACGTTCGCTGACGTTTCGGCGGTTTCGCCTTCTTCAGAGCCTCGAAAGGTCGTGACATTGACAACGATCCACCAAGCCAAACACCTCAACAAGTTACTCTCAAAATCTCAAATTTTGATCGCATGAGGATCATGTTTTTGTATCCGCATAAAAGAGCATTGAGATGGAAAACCCAAGCCTAAGCCAAACACTCCACTACGCACGCATAGGGCACAAAAACATCACGGAGAAGATTTTGATGTAAAAGTTAATATCCTCGCACAAGAATCTAACATATCTGCGCAAATAGTTCTCAAGGCTTTTTGGACCAATTTCAAAAACCCAAGCATGAATCGCAAAGAGGAATGCCTCCGTGATCTCGAGCGGTACACCAAATTGTTCAGCTTGGGCATCCTTGCTTTGCCATTTTGATCATTTTCATTGTTCTTTTTCCAGGCTCCTTCTTTCTTCAAGTATAGACTTCGGAAGAAAACTTTTTTTTAGTGTTCAATACTAGTGTGGGCAATAAAATGTAGAGTTTAATGTTTCAATCATCATATCATTTTGACGACTGACTATTTTTAATAATAGTTGACAATGGCTGCTATTGCTCCAAAATCGACACATGAAACACTAATCCTTTCTTCATGAGATTTCTAGCTTTTAAATAAAAAATACTTGAAAATAATTCAGAATATTACACCAAGAAAAATGTATGGCGCAGGCCACAAATAACAAAACATAACAAGTTAAACAGATTTGTGGCAGCAAATTTTGCAGGACCTGCACTTGATGTAGTTTTTTATACAACCATGTAAATAGTTGTGGTGAGCCATGCTTCCTATTACGTAGGTACCAACTTTCCTATTAAAATTGAGGCTCATGTAACTCTGTGCGTCAGTGGATGACAAAATATACAAACATTATCCTAACTGAAAAGTGCACTCTGAAATGGCGAAGAATCGACTAGGATACCAATGTTTGTCACTTTCCTTTTTTTAAAGTTCTACCCAGGTTGTTACAAATCTTTTGTTTAGCTGACGTTTCGGTACTTTTGCCTTCATCATACTAGTTGCTCTGAGTTGTTGGTTCGCAACCGCTCAGTTTTTCGATCATGGTCCAAATGGAGAATCTTATTCGTCAGTAGACAGGAAGATTGTTGGTCTATTGTCGTTCATTATTATAAGTACCATGGCGAAAATGGCTTATAACCCTTTCCAGGATGCTCTGAATGTTAATTCTGTTCTAATCTTTTATTTTCAAACCAGCATACTGGAACTCCAGGTGAGCTTTATTGATTGAAATTTTAGGCATTAAGGTGTACACATTTTTTCTAACGAGTTGCATGTATATTCCATCAGATTTCGTGCTTGCTTTTTTGTTGAGAATTTTCTCTGCAAATAAAAAGTCGAGGTTATTTAAGAGGTAGCATTTGATTATAAGGTGTTCCGATTGATGCGCTGAATTTAGTATAGTTTTCATTGCAGCTTTTTCACCTTTGCAGTACTTCTTTTACAAAACGCCATCGAACGTTCTTTTAGGACCAATTTGTCCTTTTTCGATTTATCAACGCTATTCAGAGACGTTGTCTTTGAATTTTTTTTTTGCTGATTTTTCGGCTACAGTTCCATTCTGTAGTGTTTTTTTCAGAATTCAAGAAGTAGATGATTTCATCTCTCGAACACAGCAAAATTATCAAAACTTTCGTCTAAACGTGTTGCAATGTTTGATTGTCGAAACACTACACTGAATGTTGACGGTTGCCGTAGAGAATCCAGCTGAGTCACACATCATAATTCGTTTGAGAAGCGCACCGCTTTTTGTTGCGCTAAAGAAGAGCAAGACAGATTTCATCACCTGGATCACCTGGATTCCCGTTGATCTTCGAGTGTATCGAGCGGGCGCCAGTATTGTCTCCATTCGTCCCTGTCGCGTGCAAGAGTAGCCCAATGGGTTCTGCTCGCTCCAGGGACACGTTGAACATCATACCATTCCTTCAACGTTTTTGTGAAGAACTCTGACCGGTGGTCTTCCTGTTGTGCGCTTGACATCCCGAGGAATCCAATCAGTTACGGCTCTTGTCCATCGGTTGTCATTGAATCGCATCACGTGCCCGGCCCACCTTATTTTTGACCTTTTGGCGTGAAGAACGGCATCTCTAATTTTAGATCGTTGACGTAGGTCCGAGCTTCGTATTCCCTCTCTCACTTGTGTGATACGGGACACTCCTAGCATCGCTCTTTCGACTGCGCGTTCAGTAACGCTGAGTGTTCTTTCATCCTGCTTACGTAGAGACCAGGTCTCTGATGCGTACGTTAAAGCAGGAAGAATCGTTCAGTCAAAAAGATGGGCACGGAGTCGAGTGTTCTTCATCCTCTTCACTACATCCTCGATGTTTTTAAAAGCTCCCCATGCCGCTCTCTTCCTCCTGCTCAGCTCTGGAGCGAAGTCGTTCATGATGTTAATTTCACGACCTAGATACACATAACTAGAGCATTCGGAGATATTTGTTCCGTTGAGCGCAAATGGGGCATTAGATACCCATCCGTTCCTCATGAACATCGTTTTTGTTAGATTTTGCCGAAGGCCAATATTTCCACACACTTTGTCGAACTCGGCAAGCATTCGTTCCGCCTGACTGATATTTGATGTTATAAGAACGATGTCATCAGCAAAGCGAAGATGGTGTAGTTGCCGACCGTCGATCTTTTTCATTAACGTTGTAATAAAAGTGTCTAATTCTTGTAGTCAATATGTTTTAGGATTTCACTGACTCTCAAGAAACCTAAAAATACTACTTCATTGTAATCGTGTATATTGACCTAGTGTTCCATTTATTTAAAATTGAACGTCATCTAAGAAAGTAAAAAGTATTGGTTTAGTTTATAGTACAGAAAAGAAACTTGTCTTGTACTTCATCTTTTAGAGCCATTCTAGAAGTTATCACCAGCAGACTCAAGTCACACGTGAGTATCTATAAATGTTTTCGCCTTTTATACACTTGTATAAGAGCAATCATAATAGTAACAATAATAATGATAATAATAATGATAATAATAATAATAATAATAATAATAATAATAATAATAGTAAATACTATTATAATAATAATCATGACAATGATAATAGTAGTAATAACAATAATATTACAAATAATAGTAGTCAAATCTTCGTTACATCTATCGATTTCTGCTTTGTGCACTTGGTAAATGTTTTAGATGTAATAATAGGCTAAGGTTAAAGATAACTGTAGTTGTTCTACTTGGCACTTCTTTTTTTATTACTTTTAAAGAAAACCGCCTAAACGAGTTTATGAAGAAATGGCGGAGTGAAAACGATACGACGATGAATGACGATGATGAAAACTGCGGTGGAAAAAGTGGCGAAGATTGGTAAAGATTTGATTTTTTTTCTTTCAATGAAATCTTCACATTGTTTTATAAAAGAGGTCGTGCTAAGACGTTATTGAAGTGCTCAACATGACTACTTCTTTGGATTGGTGAAATGTCGTCATCATTTTTTATCTGTTATTATCTACAAATTGGTTAATTCTTGAAAACTCGAGCCGATACTAGTAAAATCCTCATTCATCCATGTATCACAATAAAGTTACTCCGTAGGCTTCGCACATTTGAGTGACACGAAAAGCACGAAGGGCATCACAATTTTTGTAAGATGTTAAATATCTTCACTACTTTTCTTAATGAATTAGCCTCATATAGTTCACCGTACTCTGCAGTGACATAGGGTTAGAAAATGTTTGAGTGGAAATGACGAAGTTCTCAATTTGGTAACTCTAGTGGGCACCAGAAAAGAAAACCCAGGTGGCCATTAAGTGTTGTTCAGTGATTAAGTTTGTCTTCTGAAACGATGAGTTTCCGTTTACGTTACAGCACTCGTTCTCCTAAGCTGAAAAAAATATTTCAGAAAGCACCATTTTTTAAAAGGGTAGTCCAGTGCTTGAATTTTTCTGAGGTGGTGAAGCCTGGAAGTCAAAGTCTACTTAATTTATTAAAAGACGAGGATTAGAAATGTTTTTGAGGTTTTCTGTTGATTACGTTGTGTTTGCATGACAATCAGACGAGGCGTTTTCATCATCCGTTGGCGATATGAAGAAAAATGGAAACACATTGCGTTTATGAATGGAGGCGAGGAAGTGTTGGTACATGCCTGAGTTTACGATATGACATTTCTTCTTGTCGTAAAAAGACTACGCCACCCCTCAATGCTGAAATTTCATCGTCGATTTCATCCACTTCACGCTAGCATTTCAAAACTGGTAGTCTGCCAATTTATCGACTTTTCTACTTCGAGTTTGATCAGCTATAAGTTAACCGCATTTTATCGAATTAAATATATATCTGAATAATACACATATAATAGGTAGTTTAAAAATGAAATTTAACATTATTATAAATTAACCGCAGCTTCAGCTTAGCTTGGGTTCAGAGCCGATTTGTGCACCCAAGATCATCCTGATAACGGGTGAGTGCTGATAGCGTTGATAGAAATAAAGTAAAACACGCTGAGAGAAAGGAAAAGCGAGGGGCACGGACGGTGTAATGGGTAACTGGTGATCCCCCGGAAAGGGCAATCATCTCGTTGGAAGTTCGCACCGCCCCAAGTTTTGCAAATATCTCAGTGTATTAGCGGTTATTTTGATTGATAATAACACTGCCAATTAACAGAAATAGGTAGTTTAAAAATGAAATTTAACATCAATACACATATAGTTGATAGTGAAGATCGACTGCATATTTGTACAATACGAAAGATGAGTGAGCGGTGCTGGTTTCAAGTGCCTCTATAAGTTTGGAATATCAGTCTGATATACGGTGCAAGGTCTTGTGAGATAATGAGCCATTCTTCCTTGTGGTTCAGTTCATCTTTGAGTCCTTAGATTTTATCGAGAACGCTTTAGGACTTTTGCACGAAGCTGTTTAAACTTCCAGCGTGAGAATAGTAACTTTTATTTCAAATTTTTCTCTTGTAACAATGACAGGATTTCGAAGTAAAAGTCGGCATTCTCGCGCAGGAAACTAAAATATAATCGCTCAAAAGTCTTGAGGCGTTCTGGATAAATTCCAAGAACCAGAGATGGACCAAAGAATGGAATGTCTCATTATCTCACAGCGTGTATCAGACTGATATTCTAATCTGATAGAGGCACTTGAAATCAGTAACATGCTTCTATGCTAACAACCATACAGTTGGTCTTCATCACTAAGTGTAAGACTTAAACGGAAAAATGGCGAGTATTCGATGATGTTTTTTTTGAAGCGATTGGAATTTAGGTTTGTGGGCCTCTCCGTTAAAGTTTTAGAGGTGTTTGACTGGGTAGATTGCGTGTCAACGTTGATTTTTCCAAGCTCTGAAGAAGGAGATTTTGCCGAAATATTATCCAAGGAGAAATAAATGTTACAGTAACAACCTCGTGTCTGCTCATGAAAAAGAAAAGAAATATGTATTAATGTTAAGGTTAAAATATACGCGGTTCTTTATATTCAGAAGAGTCTGACGAGTTCTAAATACAATCACGAACATAATCTCGACTGTATAAGCTTATACCAAAGCAGACGAAAGGTATTGTTAGTTTTCACTGTTGCCTTTCAATTTGAGAGTAGGAGTTTGTTTACTTCTATTATCTGGTTTTGCTTGATTTGTTTTCGGATTTTTTCTATCAATGATACTGCATGACTTCGTTTTTCTTTCAGATTCTCGTTTTAGTGCTTTCTTTTCAAATCTAATTGCTGTTCTTTGTTGTATATTGTTGTACTGCTTCTTATAATACTATCGTTATGTAATTAAACTAAAGTATATTGTTTCATCGTAATCCTAAAGCCTTAAGAGTTTATGATGAAAGCCTTAAGTGCAAACTGCTTCGAATTGACTTCAATATGAGTAAAAGGTTATACAAAAAGGATTTTACGAGTTGTCTGCAGAGTAAGACAGTTCATTTCAGCTGATTTTCGGTGTTTATCCTCGTTACAGATTGCCACAGGGGTTTTCCTCGTAGTTCTACCGATTGGCTTTCTCATTAACATCTTCATAATCATGTCCGTTTGGTATCCAGCATTCGGAGAAGGTGCATGCCTGTATTAAACGGTTTCTATCTTAAACTAATACGATGATATTTCATCAGTTTTAGTAAATCTATGTTAAATTGAAATGTCCTCATAGGAAAGTCAAAACTACTGGTATTTCAAAAAAAATTTCTTCATTTAGGTATTTCAACTTGGGTTATTCGTGTGTTCTGCTTTATGCCTTTGGCGTTTAATGTACATAAACTTTCGGTAAGTATACAAAGAAACTACGCATTTAGTGGTTCAATTTTGTGTTTTTACTGTAATGCGGTATCTTTGCAGATATTGCCATTTATGTCATACAAATACTCCTGTCCTAGTAAGCATTAAAAGTTTCATACACCGTTGTTCATTGTTACAGGGAGTTTTTTTTCGGTTAAGAAAAATAATTTTATGTTAGGAGTGCATAGATTAGCGTTTTATTTCGTGAAAACTACCATGAATTAGCCTACGTCTACTTCCTGCTTAAATCGCATTGAAACAATCTTGAAATGAATGCGATCGTGTCGAACATAGGCTATGCTAACCATACTTTTGAAATGGTGCTTCTTTCTGTTTGTTTTCTATGTTATTCATATTCTCAATTCTTCTTCTTTGAACAAACAACAATGAACGAGGTTGGTAAACAATTTCAAAGAAGAAGAATTGACAAGTATTAAACAATGCCGAGGTTAATGGACAGTCGGTCTTGGAAACTATTCAAATTGTGTTCATTGTAGTAGTACTAGTAGTAATGATCAAAATGGCAAGGCAAGGATGCCCAAGCAGTGAACATGAGTCATCTGCTTATTCCATACCACTTAAATGACAAAAAAAAATGATAAAAACTAACCAACAACGTCGCAAGAAGGCCCACACGAACTGGAATGCTCAACCGCACCGCACGAAAATGTGAAGCTTATCTGAGATCGATGCGTGGCAAACAACGGTAAAGACTTGTTGAATTGAATATTCAATGAATCTAACACGTTTGCTTGGTGGGTACATCGTAATCCATTTGTTGGCGATCGCATCCACGCATATCCATCAAAATTTATCATGAAATAACGGGTTTATGTTTGTTGATGTAATATAGGCCATTCTGGCAATAACTATCTTTCGAAAAGAAACACGGTAAGTTCTACTAGGTCGGGAAAGGATTGAGCCCAAAGATATATTTACGCCGGCATAAATGTCTTTGTTGTTTCAAAAGTCGCGAGATATGATAAGAAATAACTGAATATTCGATCTTACAAACAAAGAATACAGTACATTGCATGGAAGAACATTGTAGGTAATTATTTAAAGATAGCTCGAAAAACTTCAAGAGAGTTTGCCGTTGGTTTCAGCATGAAATGTTCGAATTTCACGAACTATAGCTAAAAAATAAATAAGATAAAAAAAGATATTATACTATAAAATTTTTCCTTTGAAAAGCATGAAATGTCAAGATTTACTTTCAGATGTTTGGTGATAAGGAGGGGAAGTGGATCATTTGTTGTTGTGGTTGGAGCAATCTTTCATGGGTATCCAAGTATGAACACTTTGAAAGCGCGCGTTACTTTGAACCTTGGCCCATCTCCAAATATTCTTTATTATGTTTTTGCTCTTTTACTCAACATTCAATTGATCTAAACCATACAGGATATCTCGAAACGGTTAGTCGTCAAGCCATGTAATTTGTCCAAGGTGGCCGAATGAGGTTAAACCAGTACAGAAAACGACCGCGTATTTCCCCTGAGAGGGAACGGACTCAGGTGATCGGCTTCGTGCTTCCACTGACCATTGTACCGTAGCAAACAACTTAATATTTCTATTTCGAAGTTCTATTCAGGCTGAACCAGAGCAAGATTTATTGCAATGCTGAAAACAAAATAGTCACTGGATGGCAATTGGGGACGCGATGAACACCCAGCACTTCCTTTCTTTGAAAAAAAAAAAACGAAAACAAACCAGCAAAATGTTAAGCGGCGATTGTGTTGGTAAAACATTTGGCAAGCTTGGGCCATATATAAACATCACGTTTTCTCTTAGAAGCAACCACTTGCCAAAAACAATGAAACTAAAAGTTTTATATGAAAAATGTGACGCTCTTGCTATATCTCTAGACAGCGGCGTTCAATG